>NC_060195.1:52039492-52141992 GCF_021184085.1 Oncorhynchus gorbuscha | reverse complement strand
TCTCTCCCTCTCACCATCTCTCTCCCTCTCACCATCTCTCCCCTCTCACCATCTCTCTCCCTCTCACCATCTCTCTCCCTCTCACCATCTCTCTCCCTCTCACCATCTCTCTCCCTCTCACCATCTCTCTCCCTCTCACCATCTCTCTCCCTCTCACCATCTCTCTCCCTCTCACCATCTCTCTCCCCTCTCACCCTCTCCCTCTCCATCTCTCCTCTCACCCTCTCACCCTCTCCCTCTCACCCTCTCCATCTCTCCCTCTCCATCTCTCCCTCTCCCTCTCCCTCTCCATCTCTCCCTCTCCCTCTCCCTCTCCCTCTCCCTCTCCATCTCTCCCTCTCTCCATCTCTCCCTCTCACCATCTCTCCCTCTCACCATCTCTCCCTCTCACCATCTCTCCCTCTCTCCCTCTCACCATCTCTCCCTCTCTCCCTCTCACCATCTCTCCCTCTCTCCTCTCACCATCTCTCTCCCTCTCCATCTCTCCCTCTCCATCTCTCCCTCTCCATCTCTCCCTCTCCATCTCTCCCTCTCCATCTCTCCCTCTCCATCTCTCCCTCTCCATCTCTCCCTCTCCATCTCTCCCTCTCTCCCTCTCCCATCTCTCCCTCTCACCCTCTCCCCATCTCTCCCATCTCTCCCTCTCACCATCTCTCCCTCTCTCCCTCTCACCATCTCTCCCTCTCACCATCTCACCCTCTCACCATCTCACCCTCTCTCCCTCTCACCATCTCTCCCTCTCACCATCTCTCCCTCTCTCCCTCTCACCATCTCTCCCTCTCACCATCTCACCCTCTCACCATCTCACCCTCTCTCCCTCTCACCATCTCTCCCTCTCACCATCTCTCCCTCTCACCATCTCTCCCTCTCACCATCTCTCCCTCTCACCATCTCTCCCTCTCACCATCTCTCCCTCTCACCATCTCTCCCTCTCACCATCTCTCCCTCTCACCATCTCTCCCTCTCACCATCTCTCCTCTCACCATCTCTCCCTCTCACCATCTCTCCCTCTCACCATCTCTCCCTCTCACCATCTCTCTCTCTCTCTCTCACCATCTCTCTCTCTCTCTCTCTCACCATCTCTCTCCCTCTCACCATCTCTCCCTCTCACCATCTCTCCCTCTCACCATCTCTCCCTCTCACCATCTCTCCCTCTCACCATCTCTCCCACCTCCCTCTCCCTCCATCTCTCACCATCTCTCTCTCTCACCATCTCTCTCTCTCTCTCTCTCTCTCTCTCACCATCTCTCTCTCTCTCACCATCTCTCTCTCTCTCACCATTTCTCTCTCTCTCACCATCTCTCTCTCTCTCACCATCTCTCTCTCTCTCACCATCTCTCTCTCTCTCACCATCTCTCTCTCTCTCACCATCTCTCTCTCTCTCACCATCTCTCTCTCCCTCTCCATCTCTCCCTCTCCATCTCTCCCTCTCCATCTCTCCCTCTCCATCTCTCCCTCTCCATCTCTCCCTCTCCATCTCTCCCTCTCCATCTCTCCCTCTCCATCTCTCCCTCTCCATCTCTCCCTCTCCATCTCTCCCTCTCCATCTCTCCTCTCCATCTCTCCTCTCCATCTCTCCCTCTCTCCCTCTCCCATCTCTCCCTCTCACCCTCTCTCCCATCTCTCCCATCTCTCCCTCTCACCATCTCTCCCTCTCTCCCTCTCACCATCTCTCCCTCTCACCATCTCACCCTCTCACCATCTCACCCTCTCTCCCTCTCACCATCTCTCCCTCTCACCATCTCTCCCTCTCACCATCTCTCCCTCTCACCATCTCTCCCCTCTCACCATCTCTCCCTCTCACCATCTCTCCCTCTCACCATCTCTCCCTCTCACCATCTCTCCCTCTCACCATCTCTCCCTCTCACCATCTCTCCCTCTCACCATCTCTCCCTCTCACCATCTCTCCCTCTCACCATCTCTCTCTCTCTCTCTCACCATCTCTCTCTCTCTCTCTCTCACCATCTCTCTCCCTCTCACCATCTCTCCCTCTCACCATCTCTCCCTCTCACCATCTCTCTCTCTCACCATCTCTCCCTCTCTCCCTCTCCATCTCTCCCTCTCCATCTCTCCCTCTCCATCTCTCCCTCTCCATCTCTCCCTCTCCATCTCTCCCTCTCCATCTCTCCCTCTCCATCTCTCCCTCTCCATCTCTCCCTCTCCATCTCTCCCTCTCCATCTCTCCCTCTCCATCTCTCCCTCTCCATCTCTCCCTCTCCATCTCCCTCTCCATCTCTCCCATCTCTCCCATCTCTCCCATCTCTCCCATCTCTCCCATCTCTCCCATCTCTCCCTCTCTCCCATCTCTCCCTCTCTCCCTCTCTCCCATCTCTCCCTCTCACCATCTCTCACCATCTCTCCCTCTCACCATCTCTCCCTCTCACCATCTCTCCCTCTCACCATCTCTCCCTCTCACCATCTCTCCCTCTCACCATCTCTCCCTCTCACCATCTCTCCTCTCACCATCTCTCCCTCTCACCATCTCTCCCTCTCACCATCTCACCATCTCTCCCTCTCACCATCTCTCCCTCTCACCATCTCTCCCTCTCACCATCTCTCCCTCTCACCATCTCTCCCTCTCACCATCTCTCCCTCTCACCATCTCTCCCTCTCACCATCTCTCCCTCTCACCATCTCTCCCTCTCCCTCTCACCCTCTCACCCTCTCACCCTCTCTCCCTCTCTCCCTCTCACCCTCTCTCCCTCTCACCCTCTCACCCTCTCACCCTCTCACCCTCTCACCCTCTCACCCTCTCACCCTCTCACCCTCTCACCATCTCACCCTCTCACCCTCTCACCCTCTCTCCCTCTCACCCTCTCTCCCTCTCTCCCTCTCACCCTCTCTCCCTCTCTCCCTCTCACCCTCTCCCCCTCTCTCTCTCTCACCATCTCTCTCTCTCTCTCTCTCACCATCTCTCTCACCATCTCTCTCTCTCTCACCATCTCTCTCTCTCTCACCATCTCTCTCTCTCTCACCATCTCTCTCTCACCGTCTCTCTCTCTCACCGTCTCTCCCTCTCACCCTCTCTCTCTCCCTCTCACCGTCTCACCCTCTCACCGTCTCTCCCTCTCACCGTCTCTCCCTCTCACCGTCTCTCCCTCTCACCGTCTCTCCCTCTCACCGTCTCTCCCTCTCACCCTCTCCCCATCTCTCCCATCTCTCCCTCTCACCGTCTCTCCCTCTCACCGTCTCTCCCTCTCACCGTCTCTCTCTCCCTCTCTCACCATCTCCCCCTCTCACCGTCTCTCTCTCACCGTCTCTCTCTCACCGTCTCTCCCCCTCACCGTCTCTCCCTCTCACCATCTCTCCCTCTCACCATCTCTCCCTCTCACCCTCTCACCCTCTCACCCTCTCTCCATCTCACCCTCTCACCCTCTCTCCCTCTCCATCTCTCCCTCTCCATCTCTCCTCCCTCTCATCTCTCCCTCTCCATCTCTCCCTCTCCCATCTCTCCCTCTCCCATCTCTCCCTCTCACCCTCTCTCCCATCTCTCCCTCTCCACCCTCTCCCCATCTCTCCCTCTCACCATCTCTCCCTCTCACCCTCTCACCCTCTCACCCTCTCACCCTCTCTCCCTCTCCCTCTCTCCTCCCTCTCCCTCTCTCTCTCTCCCTCTCTCCCTCTCTCCCTCCCCCTCACCCTCTCTCCATCCATCTCTCTCCATCCCTCTCTCATCTCACCCTCTCTCCCTCTCACCATCTCACCATCTCACCATCTCACCATCTCACCTCTCTCCCTCTCACCCTCTCTCCCCTCTCACCCTCTCTCCCTCTCACCATCTCACCATCTCTCCCTCTCACCATCTCTCCCTCTCCCTCCATCTCTCACCATCTCTCACCATCTCTCACCATCTCTCTCTCTCTCTCACCATCTCTCTCTCTCTCTCTCACCATCTCTCCCATCTCTCTCTCTCTCACCATCTCTCTCTCTCTCACCATCTCTCTCTCTCACCATCTCTCTCTCTCTCTCTCCATCTCTCTCTCTCTCACCATCTCTCTCTCTCTCACCATCTCTCTCTCTCTCACCATCTCTCTCTCCCTCTCCATCTCTCCCTCTCCATCTCTCCATCTCCATCTCTCCCTCTCCCATCTCTCCCTCTCCCATCTCTCCCCTCTCCCTCTCACCATCTCTCTCTCTCTCACCATCTCTCACCATCTCTCTCTCTCTCTCTCTCACCATCTCTCTCTCTCTCTCACCATCTCTCTCTCTCTCACCATCTCTCTCTCTCTCACCATCTCTCTCTCTCTCACCATCTCTCTCTCTCTCACCATCTCTCTCTCTCTCACCATCTCTCTCCTCTCTCACCATCTCTCTCTCTCTCTCCATCTCTCTCTCTCTCTCACCATCTCTCTCTCTCTCACCATCTCTCTCTCTCTCTCTCCATCTCTCTCTCTCTCATCACCATCTCTCTCTCTCTCTCTCCATCTCTCTCTCTCTCCTCACCTCTCTCTCTCCCTCACCATCTCTCTCTCTCACCATCTCTCACCATCTCTCTCCCACCATCTCTCTCTCCCTCTCTCTCCCTCTCACCATCTCTCTCTCCCTCTCACCATCTCTCTCTCCCTCTCACCATCTCTCTCTCCCTCTCACCATCTCTCTCTCCCTCTCACCATCTCTCTCTCCCTCTCACCATCTCTCTCTCCCTCTCACCATCTCTCCCTCTCACCATCTCTCCCTCTCACCATCTCTCCCTCTCACCATCTCACCCTCTCCCCATCTCTCCCATCTCTCCCTCTCACCATCTCACCCTCTCTCCCTCTCACCATCTCACCCTCTCACCATCTCTCCCTCTCACCATCTCTCCCTCTCACCATCTCTCCCTCTCACCATCTCTCCCTCTCACCTCTCCCTCTCACCATCTCTCCCTCTCACCATCTCTCCCTCTCACCATCTCTCCCTCTCACCATCTCTCCCTCTCACCATCTCTCCCTCACCATCTCCCTCTCTCACCATCTCTCCCTCTCACCATCTCTCCCTCTCTCCTCTCACCATCTCTCCCTCTCTCATCTCTCCCTCTCACCATCTCTCCCTCTCACCATCTCTCACCATCTCACCTCTCTCACCCTCTCACCCTCTCACCCTCTCTCCCTCTCTCACCCTCTCCCCATCTCTCCCATCTCTCCCTCTCTCCCTCTCACCATCTCTCCCTCTCACCATCTCTCCCTCTCACCATCTCTCCCTCTCACCATCTCTCACCATCTCACCCTCTCACCCTCTCACCCTCTCACCCTCTCACCCTCTCACCCTCTCACCCTCTCACCATCTCTCCCTCTCCATCTCTCCCTCTCACCATCTCTCACCATCTCTCTCTCTCTCACCATCTCTCTCTCTCTCACCATCTCTCTCACCATCTCTCTCTCTCTCTCACCATCTCACCATCTATCTCACCATCTCACTCTCTCTCTCACCATCTATCTCACCATCTCACTCTCTCTCTCACCATCTCTCTCACCATCTCACCATCTCACTCTCTCTCTCACCATCTCTCTCTCTCTCACCATCTCTCTCTCTCTCTCCCCCTCTCACCGTCTCTCTCCCCCCTCTCACCGTCTCTCTCTCCCCTCTCACCGTCTCTCTCTCTCCCTCTCCCCCTCTCACCATCTCTCTCTCTCCCCCTCTCACCGTCTCTCCCTCTCACCGTCTCTCCCTCTCACCGTCTCTCCCCCTCTCACCGTCTCTCCCTCTCTCCCCGTCTCTCTCCCCCTCACCGTCTCTCCCCCTCACCGTCTCTCCCCCTCACCGTCTCTCCCCCTCACCGTCTCTCCCCCTCACCGTCTCCCCCTCACCGTCTCTCCCCCTCACCGTCTCTCCCCTCTCACCGTGTCTCTCCCACCGTGTCTCTCCCACCGTGTCTCTCCCACCGTGTCTCTCCCACCGTGTCTCTCCCACCGTGTCTCTCCCACCGTGTCTCTCCCACCGTGTCTCTCCCACCGTGTCTCTCCCACCGTGTCTCTCCCACCGTGTCTCTCCCACCGTGTCTCTCCCACCGTGTCTCTCCCACCGTGTCTCTCCCACCGTGTCTCTCCCACCGTGTCTCTCCCACCGTGTCTCTCCCACCATGTCTCTCCCACCGTGTCTCTTTCTCCCTCCATCACTCTCTCCAGGCTTCTGTGTCTATGAGAAGCCTGAGCATGACACTCACTCATCTGTCTCCCATCACCACCGGGGTCAGAGCAAAGGGGCCACCTCAAGGTTCAGAGGTCACCCCACTGGGGATGTTGTGGTGTTAAGCCTCTGCCACAGTAGGAGGGGTACATAGGAAACACACACACACCCAGTTTCTTAAACTAGACACTAATGTACTTGTCCTCTTGCTCAAATGTGCACCGGGGATTCGCTTTTTATTCTGGTTAGAGACCGTTTGCGCTGTTCTGTGAAGAGAGTAGTACACAGTGTTGTACGAGATCTTCAGTTTCTTGGCAATTTCTTGCATGGAATAGCCTTAATTTCTCAGAAAATAAATAGACTGATGAGTATCTGAAGGAAGGTATTTGTTTCTGGGCATTTTGAGCCTGTAATTGAACCCACAAATGCTGATGCTCCAGATACTGAACTTGTCTAAAGAAGGACAGTTTTATTGGTTCTTTAATCAGAACAACAGTTTTCAGCTGTGCTAACAATTGCAAATCTTGCAACCTTACAGTTAACTAGTCCAACGCAATAACGACCTGCCTCTCTCTCGTTGCACTCCACAAGGAGACTGCCTGTTACGCAAATGCAGTAAGCCAAGGTAAGTTGCTAGCTAGCATTAAACGTATCTTATAAAAACAATCAATCATAATCACTAGTTAACTACACATGGTTGATGATATTACTAGATATTATCTAGCGTGTCCTGCATTGCATGGTAGGCAGAAGCAGGCGCGTAAACAAATTCAAACAGCACTTTTGTGCGTTTTGCCAGCAGCTCTAAGTTGTGTCAAGCATTGCGCCGTTTATGACTTCAAACCTATCAACTCCCGAGATGAGGCTTGTGTAACCGAAGTGAAATGGCTAGCTAGTTAGCATGCGCTAATAGCATTTGAAACGTCACTCGCTCTGAGCCTTCTAGTAGTTGTTCCCCTTGCTCTGCATGGTAATGCTGCTTCGAGGGTGGCTGTTGTTGTGTTGCTGGTTCGAGCCCAGGGATGAGCGAGGAGAGGGACAGAAGCTATACTGTTACACTGGCAATACTAAAGTGCCTATAAGAACATCCAATAGTCAAAGGTTAATGAAATACAAAATGGTATAGAGAGAAATAGTCCTATAATTCCTACAACCTAAAACTTCTTACCTGGGAATATGGAAGACTCATCTTAAAAGGAACCACCAGCTTTCATATGTTTTCATGTTCTGAGCAAGGAACTGAAACGTTAGCTTACTTACATATTGCACTTTTACTTCTCCAACACTTTGTCTTTGCATTATTTAAAGCAAATTGAACATATTTCATTATTTACTTCAGGCTAAATGGATTTTATTGATGTATTATATTAAGTTAAAATAGGAGTTCATTCAGTATTGTTGTAATTGTCATTATTACAAAAAAATTATATATATATATATATATATATATATATATATATATATATATATATATATATATATATATATATATATATATATATATATTAAATGGGCCGATTAAATCGGTATCTGCTTTTTCGGTCCTCCAATAATCGGTATCCGCGTTGAAAAATCATAAAATCGGTCGACCTCTACTCTGTACGCCTATGTAAAAATCAGCCATTTCCAGCTACAATAGTCATTTACAACATCTACACTGTATTTCTGATCAATTTGTAGTTAATTTAAATGGACAAAAATGTTGCTTTTCTTTCAAAAACAAGGACATTTCTAAGTGACCCCAAACTTTTGAATGGTGGTGTATGTACTGAAAGTGAATTAATTAAGAGGCCACAGAGTTCCAGAGTTCCAATCTCCAGAGAATTTGAAAAAAAAAACACATTTACTTGAAGAACAGTACAGATGCAAAGTTTGGTAACATGATGACGTTTTGTGTGCTTTGTGTCATCATTTTGTTACTGTGGAATTGCCCATTACATCATAGATAAGATTACGTGGAACGCTGCAGTCTCTTCGTTAATTCACTTTGCATCCGAGTAGGAACAGAACACTGTTGTTTATTTGGTTTGTTCTCAGCCTCGTCCTGGGTCCTGTTCATTAGAGCTTACAGGAGCAGAACGTTTTGCCAAGGAAAACAGAGTGTTTCTTGTTTCTTACTGAACAAGTTCAGAATCAGATAGAACATCACTTAGTTTTAGAGCGCTCTCTGACTTTGTGCCCACCGAACGAGACCATGGTAAGCGTGAATGCAAGTGTGCACACACACACACACACACACACACACACACACACCTTTCTACACTAGCTTCACTATCTCCAACACAGAGGATTGATGACCCTTTTATGATTCAGAAAGTGGAACCTGTAGAGTTTGGGACTATGCAGTAAGCTGTATGAAAACACATCATGACTAATGGCTAAATAGACATTTCCATAAACCAAACTTCTAAATGGGCGTGGATGTAGTCTAATTTTGGCGTCGTACCCCACCCACCCACAACCAACTCCCTTGTGTGTGTGTGTGTGTGTGTGTGTGTGTGTGTGTGTGTGTGTGTGTGTGTGTGTGTGTGTGTGTGTGTGTGTGTGTGTGTGTGTGTGTGTGTGTGTGTGTGTGTGTGTGTGTGTGTGTGTGTGTGTGTGTGTGTGTGTGTGTGTGATGCATGAATGACAGAGGGGCTAATAAAACAGTGGCAGCAGTGACACATCGTCTCAACAGCATCCTCCATAGAAAAACATGACAGCCAGACAACACACAGACCAACCCATAATCCTATTTCTCACTCTGCAACTCATTTTCTCTGTCTCTCAAACTAAACTCCATCGTGACCCCAATGTAGATGAGCCTTTTCAAGTCCAAAAATACATCAACATCACATCGTATCACAATGAATGAATTCTCAAAAGGAGAAAAACACTCTTATTACAACAATGGTAACATTTTAGGAAAAGCAGCTACAGGGGAAGTTAATAATAAATGCCAAGTAGAAGGCGCTTTTATCCAAAAATACTTAGTCATGCGTGTACACATTACTTACGTGTGGCCCCCGGAATCAAACCCATAATCCTGGCATTGAAAGTGTCATGCTCTACCAAATAAGCCATACAGGATGAGTAACAGTCTTACATTAAGTTGTAAAATGCTGAATTCCCCTTTAACCCCACTATTCCATTCTGGAGAGGTAGATGAAAAAGGGGGGGGGAGCACATTCCTGTGAGTTTGGTAGGGCTCAGCTGTAGACTCCTGAGGGGGTGGAACAAAAATTAACACCTAGAACAAAAAACATTTAGGGAGGATTGCTGGGTTAAGAAAAGCACTCCAGTGTGTGAGGTAATGGCTCATTATAGAGTGGGTCCCATATTCTCAGCACCACTAAATTGTCCCCTGGGAAGTGTGTGCGTGCGTGTGAGCATCTCAAACTAAGGCTGCTATAGAAGACAGTGGCTTGTTTTTCCCTTACCATGCACACATAAGTCTAGTCTAACATTTAACATGGACTAAATTTAGAAAGTCTGCTTCAACAGCTGTCGACACACCTCGTACCCCCCCCTCCTCCCCCAATGTCACAATACCCTCCACTGTTCCTGGCCTTGGGTTCTGTTCTGGAGAGGAACATAGATAAGGGTGTGGCTGGACTCTCCCAAATGGTAGGACTGGGGTGGGGGGGGGGTTATATGAGTAGGCCAAAAACAGTTGGTATTACTGCCCTCAAGTGCTTTGATCGCCTATGCGACAAAGCAGGCGGGTGAGCGTGGACGAATGAATAGCGGCTATTTCAGGGCACAAGGCAGTGCTCAATTTCTTTTCTTTCACCCCTCTTCTCACCCTCTCTCCCAAATCACCTCTGGGCAAACAGGCCTCCTCCATCATGCTCAGTCAGTCAATGAAAGGGGCCATTTGCACACTGAGGGAGGGGCCAAAGAGATCATTAAACGGAGGCTGAGAACGTCATCAGTTCATAACTGTAAGACTAATGTATATGGCTAGTAGGCTACAACCCCATACGGCGTACAAAAAGGAGAATATCATCTCCACATTGGCTATGAAAGAGACCCATTGACAACGGCAACAAGTCTAAAGTCAATTTGGGTGTGGATCACTCCTGGTCCCGCATTCAAAAAGCGTCTTGGAGTAAGAGTACAGTTCTAGGATCCGTTTGTCCTTTTAGATGATAAAGAATACAATTACGTGGACAGTGAGGACCTAATCCTAGATCAGCACTCTTAGTCTGAGACACTTTATGGACACAGGCCATGGAACCTTTGTGCTCGGGAGAGTAATTCGAGAGGAACTCACTCCAGACCAAGGTTGTGTTCATTAGGGCACACCGTAGACATGTCCTGATGGTACCCGGAGGTTTAGTGCCTAATGAACATGACCTTGCTTTGATTCAACATCATACAGTATATCAACATCCCCTGGTAATATCATCAATGGGAAAACCGCACAAAATGACATACAGCCTAGATATAAAATCAACAAAATGCATGCAAAGAAGCAGAGATCCGATCCAGAGACATTTTGCCATCTTTGTGCCATTAAAGAAAGCTAGAACACAGCACTTCCTACAATAAGCAGATAAAGGGAAGGATGGGCAAGTGGGAGAGAGGAAGACAGAGATGGAGAGATGATGGGGGAGGGAATGGACCGTTGTAATATGTGTAGGGGGAGGGCCAGACTGACAAAACAGTATCAGTCAAGCACAACTGACAGCAAGCAGACAGAGAGGAAAAGAGGAGAATGGAAAGAGTAGGAGGAGAGGATCACTCAGAGTGACTCTAGCATACGCTGCCAATTAAAACAGGGGGAGCAAGAAAGCAAACTAACAGAGAGATAGAGGAGAGAAAAAGAGATGAGAAAGACAGAGGGATACGGGAAAAGAAAGAAAGACTAAAGACATAAGGAGCAAGAGGAGCTGACCAGCTGATTTGTTTCCATCCAGAGGCAGCAGCTAGAGGTCAGCAGCTAGAGGTCAGCAGGGTTCTCCATAGTAACAGCAACAGCCCATAGTAACAGCCCCAACCCCCATAGCAGCCGTCTTACTGTGCAAATACACAGTATTATAAATTCAGAAAGTATTCACACCGCTGGACCTATCCCGCATTTTTCTGTGTTACAGCCTGAATTTAAAATGGATTCAATTAAGATTGTGCCACTAATCTATACAAAATAGCCAATAATGTCAAATTCATTAAAGAAATCAATTGAAAAAATGTCAATAAGTATTCAATCATTTCATTATGGCAAGCCGAAAAAAGTTCAGGAGTAAACATTTGCTTAACCTCTTGAAACTAGGGGGCACTATTTTCATTTTTGGAAAAATAACGTTCCCAAAGTAAACGGGCTATTTTGTCAGGACAAGATAGAAGACACTAAAGTTTCCAAAACTGTACAAATATTGTCTGAGTATAACATAACTGATATTGCAGGCGAAAGCCTGAGAAAAATCCAATCAGGAAGGGACTCTTATTTAGAAAGCTCTGCGTTCCTATGCGTCCCTATTGAGCAGTAAATGAGATATCAACCAGAATCCTTTTTCTATGGCTTCCCTAACGTGTCTAGTGTCACATTTATTTTGAAAAATGAGCCTGAACGACAACATTGCGTCAGTGGTCAGCTGGAGGCTCTGAGTGTTTTGTCCGTAAAAGACAAATGCGGCCATTGTTTCTTTCTTTCCTACGAAGAAGCCACCTGTCCCGGTTGATATATTATCGAATAGATATTTGAAAAACACCTTGAGGATTGATTTTTTTGCCATGTTTCTATCGCTATTATGGATCTAATTTGGAATATGTTTCGGCATTGCCGTGACCTCAGTCCGGTGGATTTCTCAAGCAAACGTGAAGTACAAACAGAGGTGTTTCAGCTATAAAAATAATCTTTATGGGACAAAATTAACATTTGCTGTCTAACTGGGAGTCTCGTGAGTGAAAACATCTGAAGCTCAAAGGTAAACGATTTAATTTGATTGCTTTTCTGATTTTCGTGACCAAGCTGCCTGCTGCTAGCTAGGCATAATGCTATGCTAGGCTATCGATAAACTTACACAAATGCTTGTCTTGCTTTGGCTGTAAAGCATCATGTCAAACTCTGAGATGACAGGGTGATTAACAAAAGGCTAAGCTGTGTTTCAATATATCTCACCTGTGATTTCATGAATATGAATATTTTCTAGTAATATGTTTTGTCTGTTGCGTTATGCTAATTAGTGTCAGTTGATGACAATTCTCCCGGGTCCGGGGGAGTGAGTTCCAAGAGGTTTTAACAAGTCACATAATAAGTTGCATGGACTCACTGTGTGGGTGCAATATTGTTTAAAGTGATTTTTAAACGACTACTCCATCTCTGTACCCCACACATGCAGATAAGTGTAAGGTTCCTAAGTGGAGAGGTGAATTTCAAGCACAGATTCAACCACAAAAGACAGGAGAAGTTTTCATATGGATTGTAAAAAGGGGCACCTATTGGTAGATGGGTATTATTATTAACAGCCATTATTATTATTACTTTTACAATTTGGATGGTGTATCAATACACCCAGTAACGAAGGAAACAGCTAAGGGAGTTCACCGTGAGGCCAATGATGATTTTAAAGAGTTTAAAGACCTGTGATAGGAGGTAACTGAGGATACTAACCTAATTGACAGAGAGAAAGAAATAAGCCTGTACAGAATGCATCAAGGCACTGAAGTAGTACTGCAAAAAATGTGGCGAAAGAAATTAATAAAAGCGTTACTTTTGAGGCAAATCTCTTCATATTGTCAAGATTAGTGGTGGCTGCATCATGTTATGGGTATTCTAGGGAGTTTTTTGGGCTACAATAAACAGAAGAGCTAAAATTCCTTGAGGAAAACCTGGTTGTCTGCTTTCCAACAGACACGGGGAGACAAATTCTCCTTTCAGCGGGATAACCTAAAACACAATGCTAAATATACACTGGAGTTGCTTACCAAGACAACATTGAATGTTTTGATTTAAATCTACTTGAAAATATATGTCAAAACATGAAAATGGCTGTCGAGAAACAATCAACTTGACAGAGCTTGACAACTTTGTTTAAGAATAATGGGCAAATATTGTACAACCCAGGCGTTCAAAGCTTACTAGTAACTTACCCAGAAAGACTCACAGATGTAAATCGCTGCCATAGGGGATACTAACGTGTATTGACTCAGGGGATTGAATACTTATCTAATCTTTATAGTGCTGTATTTCCCATTAATTAAAAAAAATACATTTTTTTTATCCACGTTTGAGTATTTTGCATAGATTGTTAACCAAAAAAAAACTAAATCCTACTTTGTAACAAATAAATGTGGAGAAGGGGTGTGAATACTTTCTGCAGGCGCTGTATATGATCACCATCCAGCTTGTGATCTTGCTCGATTTGATTGTTTACTGTGTACCTCTCTGTGCCACTGAGCTGTTATGTAGCTCTGCTAAATGGCACATAGTATACAATTCTTTTCTGTTGTGCATGGTCCTTGGAAATGCAAATTACTATGGAAATATATGATGCAGGAATAAATAGGCATTTATGTATGATAACCACTAGCTCTGTAACCATAGACTATCTGATATCAATCAAATCCATTTATAAAGCCCTTTTTATATCAGCGGATATCTCAAAGTGCTGTACAGAAACCCAGCCTAAAACCCCAAAACAGCAAGCAAAGCAGGTGTAGAAGCACGGTGGCTAGGAAAAACTCCCTAGAAAGGCAGGAACCTAGGAAGAAACCTAGAGAGGAACCAAGCTCTGAGGGTTGGCCAGTCCTCTTTTGGCTGTAATGGGTGGAGATTATAATAGAACATGGCCAAGATGTTCAAATGTTCATAGATGACCAGCAGGGTCAAATAATATTAATAATCAGAGTAGTTGTCGAGTGTGCAACAGGTCAGTACCTCAGGAGTATATGTTAGCTGGCTTTTCATAGCCGATCATTCAGAGTATCTCTACGGCTCTTGCTGTCTCTAGAGAGTTGAAAACAGAAGGTCTGGGACAGGTAGCACGTCCGGTGAACAGGTCAGGGTTCCATAACAGCAGGCAGAACAGTTGAAAGTGTATCATTAATATCCTTGGGTAATATGAGTAACACATAGTTTCCAGGCTCATAACAACCATCAGTTTGTTCATCGTGGGCAAGTATCATTTCTGGGTTTGATTTTAAAATGTAGCCAATTTAGACAGAGAAAGAGACTACTCACTAGGGTAAAAAAATAGTCACACACACACACACACAAACACAATAGAAGTGCAGTCACCCAGCACAGACATAACCCACAAATGTGTTAAAAGCCCTCAATCTCCTTGCAGAGTAACACCAACTTGGCAACTTAGGATATTGGCTCAATAACAACGTTGCTGTACATTTATATTTGTACTATTCGGTCTCTTTTACTAGTTATCCTAGTATTTAAGTATCAGTGTCTAACCGTGGTGTGTACATAGTAGACAGATTGTGCATAACACACACCTATTTGGGAACAAAGAGCACAGTGGGTATAGAGCTGTCCCATCCACACCCGACCTGTGCACAGGCTCAGCGTCTCCCTATCGGCAGACAGACAGACCGACACCACAGCACAGATCCCAGAACAGCTGGGAATGTCTTCATTCATCCTAGCAGCCCCAGTTCCTGCCAGCTGTTCCAGCCAGCCTCTGACCTCTTGACCTCTGGCAGCTGGCTGGGAATTGGTAACTGGCACATTGCACACGCGTACATGGGGTGAAACACACGCACACGCAAAATGCATTTGTTATGCCTCCTGAGTCTAGCAACTGTCGGGTAGTAGGCCATCAGCAGTGCCACCTCACGTCCACCACGCCACCTCCGGCTTTCCGGCCATTCCGCACCGTCCATCTCTGGCGTTCCGTAATATTCAGGAATGCCAGCTTGCCCCTGAAGGGTGTGCAACACCCCTCCACAACATTCACATGGAATTTGGGACGTACCCACATATACACGCAAACAACTATACTGTTCCCCACTAGCTGATTTTCAGCTCCAGAGGGCTTACTCTCCATCTTCAAGAGTCAGATTCCCTCACCACCAAAGGGGATGGTTAGCTTTTAAAGGACACACACAAACAGTCAACGTCACGCACACACAGCACACACAGTACACACGCAAACACACCCTCCAATAGCACAACATACATGTGTTTTTCATCATCTCCATGGAGACCATAGCAACAACAGCATCCTGCCAGTCAGAAGCAGACCTGCCAACCCTGTCCACATTTTTTGGGTACCAGGCACACACGGCAAATTGGAGATTCAACTCGCGCACGTAATACTTGCTGAACTGGGGGGGGGGTTCTTTCCCAGCCCCCTGCTCACACAGTTTGTGAGTCTGATCGCAATTATAGAATTGTACCAAATCAAGTCTATAAAAAAGGTTGGAATAATTTGACATCATTCCATTTACACATATGGTAAAAGTCACTAACAAGATCTAATAAGTTAATTGATTAGACACAAATTGTACAAATGTCTTATCCACAAGAATTTTTAAAAAAACTGATATGTTAAGAACAACAAATGTTTGAAGCAGAGCCTTCGCATCAAATAAACATGTTATCCTTAATGAAAAGGAAAAAGCTAAGATAGGAAACAGTGGGTGAGAACAAATCTTCAGGAGACCTTCAAAATGTTCAGGAAATCATTTCCTAGACAGATTTGCCTGGTAGCTAGCAGATTTAGCCTTACGCAGAAGGGCATCAGGGTAGACTTCTCTCTGGCGATCATTGAAACCTTTTTGGTAACGAGGGCACTCAGCATGTCTGTACTGAGGGAGGCTTTGTACTGGGTTTTGTTCTTGGAAACAGGACTGAATATTTGTTTGTATTGCTATGGAATATGACCAATATATGACCAATAATATAAGGTTGTTGCCTGATAGAGTCTAAACTCATCTTCCACCAGATCAACAGAGGCTCCCTCAGGGATAATGTAGGGAAAGCATGCCATGAAAAAGTTGAGATGAGAACATGGCAGCCTGCCTGTTGGCAACGTCAGCGACCACTGCATGCTGGAGGAGCACATCTCCAAATGGAAATGTCGGCAATATGTAGTCTACTGCAGTAGAAAATACATTTCTGACATCTGCAGATTTTGGCTTTTTTTATTTTATTTTATTTTTTAGCCCTTTTTCTCCCCAATTTCGTGGTATCCATTTGTCTAGTAGCTACTATCTTGTCTCATTGTGGTCCTGTGTAGCTCAGTTGGTAGAGCATGGCGCTTGTAACGCCAGGGTAGTGGGTTCTTGTCTGACTGTAAGTCGCTTTGGATAAAAGCGTCTGCTAAATGGCATATATTATTATTATATTATCCTCGCTACAACTCCCGTACAGGCTCGGGAGAAATGAAGGTTGAAAGTCATGCGTCCTCCGATACACAACCCAACCAAGCCGCACTGCTTCTTAACACAGCACCATCCAACCCGGAAGCCAGCCGCACCAATGTGTCGGAGGGAACACCGTGCACCGGGCAACCATGGTTAGCGCGCACTGTGCCGGCACGCCACAGGAGTCGCTGGTGCGAGATGAGACAAGGATTTCTCTACCGGCCAAGCCCTCCCTAACCCAGACGACGCTAGGCCAAATTGTGCATCGCCCCACGGACCTCCCGGTCGCGGCCGGTTACGACAGAGCCTGGGCGCGAACCCAGAGTCTCTGGTGGCGCAGCTGGAGCTGCAGTACAGCACCCTTCACCACTGCACCACCCAGGAGGCCCTTAGCTTGCCTTGGAGGTGGCCACGGTAGCCAATGGACAGCTCCTAGTCAGAAAGCTGGTTGTGTCTCTCCAGGTAGAGTGTAGGCTTGACACCACTACCCCCCCCCCCCCCCCCCAATGAGCACATGTGATTAGACAAACATTACGGATCACACCTGGTTCAGTTCAGTCTTCTGAAAAGGTATTTACAAAACATAAATAAAAATACTTATACTGATAAGTACAGAACATATTAAATAAATATGTTTTGTGGAATTAGCACAGGTTGTCTGTATGTTTATTCCATTACATGTACAGTGGAGAGAATGGAGATAATTATCGATAATGTTTTTCTAAGCACATGCCCCCAAGTTTAGTCTCTATAGTAGAGGAACGTTTGTCACCTCCCAAACAGGGCCAATCAACATGGCCAGCTTCACAAGTATTGGCGTTTTAGACACAGTTCCTAATCAACATTAAAAGCAAAATAATTTTGAAAACATAATTTACATTTTACATTTACATTTAAGTCATTTAGCAGACGCTCTTATCCAGAGCGACTTACAAATTGGTGCATTCACCTTATGACATCCAGTGGAACAGCCACTTTACAATAGTGCATCTACATATTTTAAGGGGGGGTGAGAAGGATTACTTTATCCTATCCTAGGTATTCCTTAAAGAGGTGGGGTTTCAGGTGTCTCCGGAAGGTGGTGATTGACTCCGCTGTCCTGGCGTCGTGAGGGAGTTTGTTAATAATAATAATAACAAATACAAATGATCGCATCGACACAGACCGCAAAACTGGCTCCACAAAGCTTAAGTGGGCTACCGCAAAGTGATTTTTTTTTTATACCTTTAGTTAACTAGGCAAGTCAGTGAAGAACAGATTATTTTTTTCAATGACTGCCTAGGAACGGTGGGTTAACTGCCTTGTTCGGGGGCAGAACGACAGATTTTCACCTTGTCAGCTCGGGGGATCCAATCTTGCAACCTTACAGTTACCTATTTCAACACTCTAACCATTGCACTCCACAAGGAGACTGCATGTTACGCAAATGCAGTAGAAGCCAAGGTAAGTTGCTAGCTAGCATTAAACTTATCTTATAAAAAAATCTATCAATCATAATCACTAGTTATAACTACTAATCCAGGTTAGCAGGCAATATTAACCAGGTGAAATTGTGTCATTTCTCTTGCGTTCATTGCACGCAGAGTCAGGGTATATGCAACAGTTTGGGCCGCCTGGCTCATTGCAAACTAATTTCCCAGAGTTTTACGTAATTATGACATAACATTGATGGTTGTACAATGGAACAAGAATATTTAGATTTAGGGATGCTACCCGTTAGATAAAATACCGAACGGTTCCGTATTTCACTGAAATAATAAACACTGTTTTCAAAATTATAGTTTCTGGATTCGACCATATTAATGACCAAAGGCTTGTATATCTGCGTGTTATTATGTTAGAATTAAGTCTGATTTGATAGAGCAGTCTGACTGAGCAGCAGCAGGCTCGTAATCATTCATTCAAACAGCACTTTTGTGCGTTTTGCCAGCATTTCTTCGCAAGCACAGCGCTGTTTATGACGTCAAGCCTATCAGCCTAATGGCTGGTGTAACCAATGTGAAATGGCTAGCTAGTTAGCTGGGTGTGCGGTAAACGTAACTCGCTCTGAGACTGAGTAGTTTTTCCCCTTGCTCTGCAAAGGCCGCGGCTTTTGTGGAGCGATTGGCTTTGAGTGTGGCTGTTGTCGATATGTTCCTGGTTCAAGCCCAGGTAGAGGCGAGGAGAGGGACAGAAGCTACTGTTACACTGGCAATACTATAGTGCCTATAAGAACATCCAATAGTCAAAGGTATATGAAATACAAATGGTAGAGGGAAAGTCCTATAAATACTATATTAAGTACAACCTAAAACCTCTTACCTTGGAATATTGAAGTCTCATGTTAAAAGGAACCACCAACTTTCATATGTTCTCATGTTCTGAGCAAGGAACCTAAACGTTAGCTTTCTTATATGGCACATATTGCACTTTTACTTCTCCAACACTTTGTTTTGCATTATTTAAACCAAATTTAACATGTGTTTCATTGTTTATTTGAGGCTAAATTGATTTTATTGATGTATTGTATTAAGTTACAACAATACTGAATTAATGTTTTAATCGTCATTATTACAAAAAAATATATACATTTTATTTTATTTTTTATAATAACATTATTTGGCCGATTAATCGGTATCGGCTTTTTTGATCCTCCAATAATCGGCATCGGTATCGAAAAACCATAATCGGCCGATCTCGAACGAGGACACCTGATTTGACTTAAAGGCTCAATGATTAGTTGGGTGTGTTAGTGCGGGGCAAGAACAAAAAAAACGTGCACCCCTCTGGGTCCCCCCTAGAGAAGCAGAATTGGGAGACACACACACACCACTATGCGGGCAGACAGCGTGACAGCCAGGAAACACGAGAGAGCAAGTTCTCCACAGTGGCGGTGGAGGGGACAAGACAGTGCAGGACGCAAACTCTCAAAGCACGCGTGACAATTTACTTCAACGCTACTTCTCCACTCTCCGGGAACAGGCCAGTGCGTGGGAGAAAACTTGTTCATTACACCCCTCAGGCAGCCACATAGACTACATCCCAAATAGCACCCTATTCCCTACATAGTGCACTACTTTAGTCCTGGTAGTGAACTATGTAGGGAATGGGGTGACATTTGGGCCACAAGCAAACATCATTTGAGTCCACCCCTTCACATGGTTCCACTTTAGCCTGACTGGAATTATCCCAGGCCCAAAGACAAGATCCTCGCCTTAACTCCTTTTTCATTTGGGACCTTATTTACGAGGCTAGCTCAGGGAGGCTCCCCTCATCTGGGCCCCCCTGGCAGTGTTTCATTCCAGGAAGATGTTCCCTCCTTTCTGCACTCGTTCACTCCCCTTAGTGGCTCCCGAGTCACGCAGCGGTCTAAGGCTCTGAATCTCAGTGCAAGAGGTGTCACTACAGTCCCTGGTTTGAAACCAGGCTGTATCACATCCGGCTGTGATTGGGAGTCCCATAGAGCGGCGCACAATTGGCCCAGCAATCGTCCGGATTTGGCCGTCAATGTAAATAAGAATTTGTTCTTAACAGACTTGCCTAATTAAATAAAGGTTCAATAAATAAAATGAGAAAACGACTCCACCCAGTTTCCACCATATTGCTTTCAAATATACAGTCCTATCAGCTCTGTGAAGGGGAGTGTATGGAGGGCAGAAGGGAGGGAACATATTCATGGGACGAAACGCAGCCCCTCTCTCCCAAATCCCTCCCCTGTCTGGCCTCTATCTTTCCTGTGTCTGCTCTTCAACTTACAGAAAAATAAAATCCCCACGCATGGCGCAAAAGCATTGGAATAGAATAATAGAACATTGACTTGAATGGGAATGGCCATTCTAGTAATTATATTTATATGCACAAAGAGCCTCTCACTGTGGAGATTCTGTCAGAGTCTTGGTACAGCCATGATAAAGTGTCCATGACTGGTTCCAATGGCTCACTGAGCTAGAGCATGGTGCTGGCATCACCAGGGTTGTGGGTTCCATCTTCTAAAATGTCCATATTATTATACAATAACAACAGGGGTCAGAAAGTATCGAAAGAATTGCAAGAGGAGCCAATGTATTGGCGAGCCTGGTAGTTGCAGATTGGTTTGTGTCGTCTTGCCATGTCATCAACTAACATCCACAGCCACCTAGCTATGTGGCGGTGGCTGGTAACCGACTAAACATCAAGCTAAAGGAAGGCGTTAAAAGTGCATCTTACCTCTGGTGTCCCTCTCCCTTTGTTCCACTCAGGTCAAAATGGTCAAATGAAGCCAACGCAACAGTCAGGACCCAGCTTTTATGTCCTGGAGAGAAGAGAAGAAAGAATATCAAGCAGATTTGATTCACCATCTATTTTTGTTTTAAAGTGGAGACAGAAAGGGTGGCTGAAATTCAGCTCAGCAAGGGCCATTACTGAGTGAAAAAAGTAAACTGTGGATCGATGATTATTGTTCTCATAGTGCTGTAGAGAAATCACATGGACTGTCGCTGTACACACACACACACACACACACACAGAGAGAGGGATCAATCTTACCGCCACAGGGATTAGCTTCAGAGCAAGCCTGGGTGTGGAGCGCTCATAGAAAGGTACACTGGGTTGAGCAAATGCATCAAGCTTAGAAACTAACACATGCACTGTGGCAGGGTAGCTTGTGACAAACACACATTTAAATGAGGCAGGTATTCACATTTAGTCACATACCAAAAACTACAATGCTAATCAAAACCCTGACACACATTATGATTCACTAATCACCAGGCTTGTCCCGTATGCCGATTCAGACGAATGTGTCTCATGTCCAAAAAGAATGCAGACCCATATGTTAAATATGATTCAAATGAATCATATAGATGGAAGATTAGGCTCGTAAAAAAAAAAAAAAAAGCTGACTCATGGCCTGGCTGGTCAACCTCTAGCACACATCTAGTGTTGGGATAGGTTTGAATTTGGCCTAATGCTCTTTGACACAACCTCCATCTTCCCCACGGTCTTCCTCTATCTCTGTTCTTTATTTCTACATTGTAGAATAATAGTGAACACATCAAAACTATGAAAGAACATATGGAATCATGTAGTAAGCAAAAAACTGTTTTATATTGAGATTCTTCAAAGTAGCCAACCTTTGCCATGATGACATCGTTGGACACTTTTGGCATTCTTTCAACCAGCTTCATGAGATAGTCACCTAGAAGGCATTTCGATTCATGTGTGTGCCTTGTTAAAAGTTAATTTGTGGAATTTCTTTCCTTCTCAATGTGTTTGAGCCAATCAGTTGTGCTGTGACAAGGTAGGGGTGGTAAAAAGACCAAGTCCATATTATGGCAAATAACCAAAGAGAAAAAAATGACAGTCCATTACTAAGACATGAAGGTCAGTCAATCTGGAAAACTTCAAGAAGTTTGAAAGTTTCTTTAAGTGCAGTCGCAAAAACCATCCAGCGCTATGATGAAACTGGCTCTCATGAGGACCACTACAGGAAAGGAGGACCCAGAGTAAGATCATGAAAATAACTGCAGCTCAGACACATCAACATCATCTGTATTTGAGATGCAGAGTAGGTGAACGTTCATGTGTGGTTGTGTGCATGTGTGGTTCCCACCGTGAAGCATGGAGGTGGTGTGGGGGTGCTTTGCTGGTGACACAGTCAGTGATTTATTTTGAATTCAAGGCACACTTAACCAGAATGACTACCACAGCATTCTATTCTGCAGAGATACACCATCCCATCTGGATTGCACTTAGCGGGAATACCATTTGTTTCTCAACAGGACAATGACCCAAAACACACCTCCAGGCTGTGTAAGGGCTATTTGACTAAGAAGGAGAGTGACGGAGTGTTCAACCCAATTGAGATGGTTTGGACTACAGAGTAAAGGAAAAGCAGCCAACAAGTGCTCAGCATGTGGGAACTCCTTCAAGACGGTTGGAAAATCATTCCAGGTGAAGCTGGTTGAGAGAATGCAAAGATTGTCAAAAGCTGTCAAGGCAAAGGGTGGCTACTTTGAAGAACCTCCAATATAAAATATAGTTTGATTTGTTTACTACATGATTCCATAAGTGTTATTTCATAGTTTTGATGACTCCACTATTATTCTACAATGTAGAAAATAGTCAAATACAGAAAAACCCTTGAATTAGTAGGTGTCCAAACTTTTTACTGGTACTGTATACTTTTTACTGGTACTGGTACTTTAATACTGACTCATATGTTAAACCTTATGTTCAACATGATTCAAATGAATCACATAGATGAACCATTAGGCTGGTGTGAAAATTAGCTGACTCGTGTGGTGAACAGGGCCACACGGTGGGTGTTTGTTTGCCTCGGGGGAGTACACACACTCTAGCCTTCGCTATCCCAGCTGGCCTCAGCTGTCCCTTTGTAGAACAACTGTGCAGACGGACTGTCCACACGAAGCATGTGGCTCCCACTCAAAACACAGGGGGTGTGTTCTTTCATGGTGCGTGTGTGTCTGATACACACACAGACATGAAAACACCTCTCACACACACACTGTGTTAGCGTCTGTTTTTGATACTATCACTCAGCTTGACTTACAGTGAGTGATCAAGCCTTCTCTGTGTGATATCTGCCCAGCAATTATGAGTGTCTGTCAACACCGACATTGTATTGGAGGTGACATGTAGGTTTGAACAGCTGTATGCGCTGCAGTAGCTGCTGCTCTCTCAGCACACAGGAAGTAAACAAGTGTGACATCATTATCCCAGGTGCTAGAGAGGGAGGATGTGTGCGTAGGGAGTGGACATTTCTCCCTGGATCCAAAAGAGCAGGACCTTAATCGTCAATCTCTTACACTGGGTGTATTCTCAGTGCAGGAGTTGAGTTTCAAGAGCCAAAGCCAAGGTTAGAGAATCAAGTCCTCTATTTGGGATAGGGTTGAAAAACATCTCACAAAACCAGTATTTATCCCCTACAGCCACTAAGGCTGCACATCTTGTCTCTGTTGATTTCCATTCAGACAAGTGTTGATGTTGGTGTAGGCTTCTGCGCTCCACCAAAAAAACAAAATGTAGGGGAAACACCACTTCCTGTACTGTATATTCAAATCTCCCTGGGATACAGGTGTTTCCTTCTCCCACCCATACTTCCTGCTCTGGCACAATCCCACATTTCCTGTCTGAGCAGGAAGCGGGAAAGAGGGCACTATGCAGAGGTGATGTCAGAGGATAATAAAAACTTGTATTGTTACATAGAGGAAAGTGAGAGAGAAATTGGGAGCGTGTACAGTAATGGACATTACCCACCACGAAAGCAGTGGGAGGCAAAAACATGTGTGTGTGCGCATGTGACACGTCCAAACCGGTGACCTCCTCCATATGAAGAATATTGACAATTTCAGAAGAACAGAATAGCATACTCCGAGTTGTTCTTATGTTAGGTCCTGATGTGGCTATGCTAAATGGCTGTGGGCTACACTAGTTAATTTAGCAGACAAGATTAGCTTAGAATTCAGTGGCATTATTGTATCGTATGAAGAATACAATTGAACAAAGCTGAATAAAATATACATATTTTCTCCAAACAATTTGAGGGAGTGCGCACATGCGGCTATTCTGTGTTGAGCGGTTAACAAAGAAATAGGTACTCTTATATGCTCAATTTAGAGTTAATGTAACTTAGTTCTACAATTATTATTGACTTTAATACATTTTAAGGCTGCATGATGCAACTAATGATGATTTGAAAAAACTTGTATAAAAGGCATGAGCTCTGCTTCGTTTTATGCGCAGGCCTGTACACACTTCATCAGTTTTTTTGACAAGAAATTGATAATGCCTCAAATTTCCCTGCGGTACCTCCTTTGTGGCCGTAATGCACCTTAAGAAACATATATGCTTTTGTTGTACCCTACTCCCTGAGTGCTGCGCGCTCTCCATCACGTTGTCTGTGAGAAAGACCCAATCACAAGTGAAGACCGACACACCGGGGACGCAACTGCGCCTGCAGTTTATTATCCAATTCCGAGGTGCAATATTGAAGGTATTGGAAGGACTGTCCACATTTACATTTCGTCAGCCAACAAGATGAGTAGGCCGAACGAACAGCAAAAGCACTAGCCTATGTCAATCTACTGTCCTCATAGTACAAAAGCCAACCTATTGTAAGAAAGAAAGAAATATTCCAAACAAAGCATGGGACAGTTGTGGGATGCGATGGATCCCAAATTAATACAACCACTCGCATTTAAAAAAACTTTATGTAATGTGGCTGACAACAGATCAGAACATTTAGATTAAAAATGTAGATAAAGTATTAGGCTATTTCTTCACATTATAAGCGTAACATTAGCGGGAAAACGCCATTATCAAAAGTGACCGCAAATACAATTAAGCATGTAATGTATTATAAAAAAGGTGCATTTTTATGGTGAACATTATCTTCCCCAAACTTGAAACTCACGTGCTGCTTATGTCTGCCAGTTAGGCTCTAAACCCCTTGTAAAGCGGATCAATGTGCTTCATTTTTATTCGTTTTTTGGCCACTTTAGTCGTGATACAAATCATATAGGCCTATGGGCTAGACTACATGAGGTGTGCAACTATGATTAGAAAAGGTCTGTCTTATGCTGGGCATCATTCACAAGTGATAGGCTAATAGCTCCCCATCAGACTATGCTTCATTTGATCACATCTTTGCATATACTAAATATTGTGTGTGAAGTTTGTTTTAATTTAGAAAGGTACATAATATGGGTCCAGTCTCGAAACAGGGACAGCGGGGGGGAAATGCATATCACCTATGCACTTAAATAGGGGAAGGAGGACTCTTTTCCCGTGATTCCTTTTCATGCCAGTCAGGGAGGCTATACTCCTGTTATAAATATAAGCAATGTGCTTAATATTAGGGAAGTTGAGAAATAAATATAGTAAACCTATAAACAGCTGATGGGATCCTCCTCCTCCATTCAGTAGAGGCCATCACTCCGTTTTCTCACACAATTGCATAGCCTATAGAAATGTTGCGCAACATGAGCTCTCATGAAGTGTTTGATTCGATTTTTGAATACATTTGCATTGATGTCAGTGTGATTAGAGGGACAATAGAGTGCTGAGTACCAGGCAGTTAGCAAGTTTGGTAGACTACTAATGACCATCGGCAGCATCAGAGCTTGGAGAAGCCTAATTACAGTGACTATATGGTGTGGCGGTAATATGATCAAGCGCAACAGCCCTGGTTACAAGTCATAAGGAAATCGGGCCATTTAAATAAATAAATGAGGCCCTAATCTATGGATTTCATATGACTGGGAATACAGATATGCATCAGTTGGTCACTCATCCTTTTTTTTTTAAGGTAATGCAGCGCGACATTTCCTTCACATAGAGTTGATCAGGCTGTTGATTGTGGCCTGTGGAGTGTTGTCCCACTCCTCTTCAACGGCTGTGCGAAGTTGCTGGATATAACACTTCACATGTTGTGTAAACGTAAAGGGTATTGTGAACGAAGCTTAAGAGGACGAGTAGGTTAAGTCTTTCAGAAGAGCAAATCACAAGTGACCATAGAGCACGAGTCATCATAACCAGAGAAATGCATGGCCATCACTGGATTAGGGTGAAGTTGCGCTGATCTTAAGTCAGTTTTTTATCCAACAGCTGATCCAAGAGCAGCACTCCTACTTAGAAGATTAATGAATATGGGCCTTGACTCTCTCACTCCCTGTAAACTTCACTTGTTGCAACAACAGGTTCATGTTGGCTGACCCTGGACTTGTGAGTAGCCCTCTGATGCCCCATATAACCAATAGGGATGACAAGCTCAGCAATTGATCTGGAACCAGGCCGTACTACATTTGGCACGACAGTGTGTAATCAGGATCACTACACAACAAACCAGGCCCCAGCCAAGAGATTAGCCCAGTCAGCCCAGCGGGTGAGTCAGGGAGTTGGACTCGGTAAGGCAGGGTATTAGTCAATGAGAGTGCGTGAGAGTGAGCCACTCACACACACTTAACATGAGCTGTTGTTCTCACACACACACACACACACGTCAGAGAAACAAATGAGTGCATGCACACGCACGATGACTGTGTGTGAGTGGTAGAACACTCACATGTGCCTCCAGTGTGAGTGACTAAAGCTACAAGTGTTGGTTTGATACGAGTCACCATCTCTTTTCTGGAGAGAGGGGCGTAAGGTGAAGTGAAATATCTACAGTAGGCTAGCCAAAGCAGTTGAAACCTTTTTGAAATGACATTATTGGCCTGGTCCACCTTTATTCAAAGCCCTGTGACAGCACGCTATTGCATAACATTTAACATTCAGACGTTGACCAATATAACTCCCTCTGAAGTTTGGACTACAGTGGTATAACAGGGTCACATTCATTAGGGACTAAATGTTTTTAAAAATACAGATAAACAGGGAGGAACTACCTGAACTGTTCAATAAGAAACCCTCATTTTCTGTTGAAAAGCTATTTCTTCAGTGTGCCCTAATAAACACCACATAATGAACACTGGTATTAAAGCTGCAAAGCATTACAAAGTGAAACTGCTACACAGCCAAGTGTTCCAGATGTTGACTGTGTGAAACTGGTCAAATGACTTGAGGAAAAATGATGAGAAGGACCTCAGAGTTTACAAGCACGCATTTCCGGATGATATCACTTACACTAGAGCAGCACGGTCTTGCTCAGACATCGCTTTTATTCATTTCTTTCTCTCTTCTCTCCATCCGATCACTTGGGTCATTTTCATTATCACTAGGCACCAAACTGAAGGAAACAGTTTGAAACAGGGAGGGAGGGACCACTTGGACATGTCCAATACGAAACGCTCAATTTCCTTTCCTTTTTCAAAACGCTTTTTACATTTTTCTATGTGATGGTGTGCCCTACTGGAAATGACCCAGTTCCCAACCACTGCCATCAGTCTTCTAACTACTGAGGTAGCTGAAGGTTGAGGAAAACCCCTAGTGAGGTTATTGGCTCAATGATGTGCGTCGACCCTCCTCCCTTGGCTCGCTGTAAAATGGGCAATGTGACAGGGAGATGCTATCTGCATCCCGATTCTCCACCCTTCTCCTAAACCATACACTTGCACACTTCTCCTCATGGATTTAACAATGGTGGAAACTCCCTCCAGCCAATGCTTACACCAATGCAATGCATTTAGATCAATGATGGGGAGTGTGCATGTGCACACTAAGGCTGAAGGCATGGGATATTGAGACAAAGCCGCTGTTTTGCCTTCCAACTCTTCTCACAGGTCCAGAACAAATTCAAGGAAACATACAGTATTATACAGAGCCTACATATAGATGGCAGTATTCGCGCAAAACTGAAAGCGCGAACTACCGCATTTAACCATAGAAAGTTGGCTGGGAATATGGCCGAATACAAACAGTGTAGTTATTCCCTCCGCAAGGCAATCAAACAAGCGAAATGTCAGTATATAGAGACAAAGTGGAGTCGCAATTAAACAGCTCAGACAAGAGACGTAGGTGGCAGGGTCTACAGACAATTGTGGACTGCAAAAAGAAAACCAATCACGTCACAGACACCGACATCTTGCTTCCAGACAAGCTAAAAACACCTTCTCTGCCCACTGAGGATAATACAGCGCCACCGACACGGCAAGCTACCAAGGACTGTGGGCTCTCCTCCTCCGTGGCCGACGTGAGAAAGACATTTAAACGTGTTAACCCTCACCTGGCCGCGTCCTCAGAGCATGCGCAGACCAGCTGGCTGGAGTTCACAGATATATTCTCTCTCTCCCTATCCCAGTCTGTTGTCCACACATGCTTTAAGATTGCCACCATTGTTCCTGTACCCAAGGCGGCATAGATAACTAAATGACTATCGCCCCGTAGCCCTCACTTCTGTCATCATGAAGTGCTTTGAGAGACTAGTCAAGGATCATATCACCTCCACCTTACCTGTCACCCTAGACCCACTTCAAATTGGGTACCGCCCCAATAGGTCCACAGACGATGCAATCACCATCACACTGCATACTGCCCTATCCCACCTGGACAAGAGGAATACATTTGTAAGAATGCTGTTCATTGACAACAGCTCAGCTTTCAAACACCATTGTATCCTCCAAGCTCATCATTAAGTTGAAGCCCTGGCTCTCAACCCCGCCCTGTGCAATTGGGAACTGGACTTCCTGACAGGTCGCCCCCAGGTGGTGAAGGTAGGAAACAACATCTTCACTTCACCTCAACACTGGGGACCCGCAACATTGCGTGCTCAGCCCCCTCCTGTACTCCCTGTTCACCCATGACTGTGTGGCCATGCACACCTCCAATTCAAATCATCAAGTTTGCAGACAACACAACAGTAATAGGCTTGAATACCAACAATGACAATACAGCCTATAGGGAGGAGGTGAGGGCACTCCGAGTGTGGTGTCAGGAAAATAACCTCTCACTCAACGTCAACAAAACAAAGGAGATGATTGTGGACCTCAGGAAAGAGCCGAGGGAGCACCCCCCTATCCATGGGACAGGTGGAAAGTTTTGTTCCTTGGCATACACATCACAGACAAAGTTAAATGGCAACAGCGCCTCTTCAACCTCAGAAGGTCTAAGAAACTTTTACAGACAGACAATCGAAAGCATCCTGTCGAGAGACTGAAAAACAGCTTCTATCTCAAGACCATCAGACTGTTAAAAACAGCCATCACAGTGAGGCTGCTGCCTACATACAGACTTGAAATCGTTGGCCACTTTAATAAATGGATCACTAGTCACTTGAATAATGTTTACATAGCTTGCATTACTCATCTCATATGTATATACTTGGTAGTTGTGAAATTGTTAGATGACTTGTTAAATATTACTGCACTGTTGGAACTGGAAGCACAAGCATTTAGCTACACTTCCAATAACATCTGCTAACCATGTGTATGTGACCAACACAATGTGATTTTTAAAAAGAGCCATGAGTGCATGGAACTCCCATCTCAAACAACGCGAGTGAACAGCAAACCTGGTTTCAAGACAAATAAGACAACACTTCACGGCACAAGTGATCTACTTTTTGTGTGTACGTACTGACATGTGTAACTGATAGATGCAAAACACACACAATACATGTTAATGTTTTTAAATGCATGTCACTTGTAAAGTCTTCTGTCTAATGTCGTTTTCCCTGCATGTCGGACCCCAGTAGGACTAACTGTGGCCATTGTTGTCAGCTAACGGGGATCCTAACAAAATAAAATCACTCCCATCCGTATGGCCATTCGCCACATCTGTAAAGTGAATTCTATTCCACAACGGATGTGAAGAGATTAATGTGTGTAATGCATCTTGCATGTTTTAAATAGGTCATCTGGGCCTGGAAATCCAAGAAAGTGAAGGAAAGTTGTACATCTTTAATGGAGGTTTTCTATTCTATACTGAGCCCAGACTCAGCTCATAATATAGAGAATGCTATAAAAGACTCAGTGGAAAAAATGAAAACTTACAGACCAGTCATTCCACCTCAAAAAGGACAAGAGGATTTTGTCACCCACCATCTAAGATTATTCTGAAACCGTTTCTGTAGTTAGAAACGGATGAGACCATCATTCCTGAAACCTTATTTTGTTTAAATATAATTTGATCTGAAAAATTAAAGCTGATTGACTGCACTCAAATTGCCAATTTTAAAATGTATAGGATTCATAAAATCTAAAATAAATACAGTACATAACATCCGATTTGGACCATAACACAGAACACAAACCGGCCATCTTGCGCTATTGTGCATAAATGTATTTTGTCCCTCTACACCTAACACGATCAAGACACGCAGGTTAAAATATCAAAACGAACTCTGAGCCGATGATATTCATTTGGGGACAGGTCGAAAAGCATGAAACATGTACGGCAATTTAGCTAGTTAGCTTGCTAGCTAATTTGTCCTATTTAGCTAGCTTGCTGTTGCTAGCTAATTTGTCTTGGGATATAAAACATTGAGTTGTTATTTTACCTGAAATGCACAAGGTCCTCTACTCTGACAATGAATCCACACATAAAACGGTCAACTGAATCATTTCTAGTCATCGCTCTTCCTTCCAGGATTTTTCTTCTCTTGACTTTATAATGCGATTGGCAACTTTCATAAAATAGGTGCATTACTGCCACTGACCCCGTTCATCTTTCAGTCACCCACGTGGGTATCACCAATGAGGAGATGGCATGTGGGTACCTGCTTCTATAAACCAATGAGGAGATGGGAGAGGCAGGAATTGCAGTGCGATCTGCGTCAGAAAAAGAACGGATTCTATTTTAGCCCTTGGCATAGCAGACGCTCGTTGGCGCGCGCGAGCAGAGTGGGTGCAATAATTGAATAGCATGGATTTCTGAATTTATTTTGCGACGCTCGCGCACGCGACGTGTCCAGTCTGGTCAGCATGTAATTCTTCCCAACAATGAGTAAGACATGAGGAATCCAGTAAAATTATCAATAGCCACCTACAGAATCCACACCCTTCACCAACCCCGCACTTACAACCATCAGTTCTCTGTCTGGCAAGAAGTATGGAGCTGCTGCTTGAAATCAGGCTTCTTCAACCTTTGTAATGTGGAAAAGGGTACTACCTGAAGTTTTGCTAAAGTGTAACTTTACTGAACACCACCCATATAGCTAATGTCTAGATTCAATGGTAAGAGAGAATCATCCAAGTGTCAAAAGTACAAAAGGCTGTTTACAGCTATTCAGCTCTTCCAAGACAAATACATGCTGAGCATAGCGCCACACACACACACACAACCCCAATAGAAAAGAGCAGAGTGTCGCAAAGAAAGACAATTGCCCACTCATATTTTCTTGAATCACAAACACACATCTACAAAAATGCATGTATTCGTAGGACAAAAACAGTTCCCTGAGGATTTAAAAGGAATGTGACCAAGAGACCACTCAGGGGAAACAGAGAAAACAAAAAACTACAGGCAAGATAAATAGTGGAGGACTTTCACAGTGGGGTGAATGGAAGAGCTAGCTTAATCTGCACCGCTAATGACCTGATACTAGAGTTCACAGAGTTCGCACACACACAAACGCAAATCTCAGGCAAATCCTGGCTCCTCTCTACCACTCCATATCAACACAACAAACAGTCAGAACCTCACAGGGCGTGTTTCTCCTCATCTCCCTCGCCTCCTAATGTCAATCTTGGCTTCTCTCTACCACCCCATACATAAACACACATCAGTGCTGCTCTCAGTGTTCCATGAGAACCAGCTGAACTCTGGGAGGGGAGAGCAGCGAGCACACAGGATGGGAAGGATAATGATGTCTATCCCACCTGGCTGATGGGAGACTACCTGTTTCCATGGCAACGAAGAAAACATCACAGGGGTATTAGGAAGTCACTCAGAACAGAACTTCTCACTGGAGGAAAAGAGGACATACTGCACCTTACTCCCACTACCTTTCCTGCGGGCACCATAGAGCTCATTTGGGACACAACCAAATCAGAGAAACCAGCACAGGCTGGGCTCAAACACCTCAACTAAACCACTGATTTGGTCCGTTGGGTCTTCTTAGATTGTGCCCTGCCTCGAAAATAATCTAAAGGTCATCAAAAGCTACATCCACGCCCTTTGGCATCAAAACTGCCAATTGAAACCAATAGAATAGACTGACTAGGCTAAAAATAAAAACATGCGATCTCGTTTCCCGGACTGGATTGGTGAAAGCAATATGGAAGAGTGTGACCTTCAGGTTATTAGGCCTATGTTATGGTGGGAAAGCAGCCATAATGCTTACTCTGACTTGGCCATGGATCAAGGCTTCATTGCTTCTTAAGCTTCCGTGCCTTGAAGAATCATTTAGGTAAAAGAGATGGGCCATAGGAGAGACCTTTTCAGTCTTGGAATGCAGCCATTCTCTACTTCAGACCTGGATCATACTCGTTAGAGCAAAGCCTAGCAAAACATTTTGCAATGGAAACGGAGTTCAGGTTACAGTCAATTTCCAACATCCTGTCACATGACACTAATGGCAACACTGATTGGACCACAGTAGGAGCAAGCAGAGGCCATCTGCCTGTAGCTAACAGAGGGGGGGCCTTTGAGGACACAGGCTAAAGGCATCCGCATGCTTCCTATCCGTAACGGTTTGTGCATACAGTTGAAGTCAGAAGTTTACATACACTTAGTATGGAGTCATTAGAAATCATTTTTCAACCACTCCACAAATTTCTTGTGAACAAACTATAGTTTTGGCAAGTGGTTTAGGACATCTACTTTGTGCATGAGAAGTCATTTTGTCCAACAATTGAATACAGACAGATTATTTCACTTTAAATTCAATGTATTACAATTCCAGTGGGTCAGAAGTTTACATACACTAAGTTGACTGTGGCATTAAACAGCTTGGAAAATTCTAGAAAATGATGTCATGGCTTTAGAAGCTTCTGATAGGCTAATTGACATCATTTGAGTCAATTGGAGGTGTACCTGTGGATGAATTTCAAGGCCTACCTTCAAAGTCAGTGCCTCTTTGCTTGACGTCATAGGAAAATCAAAAGCAATCAGCCAAAACCTCAGAAAAAAAAGAAAAAAAATTGTAGACTCCTACAAGTCTGGTTCATCCATGGGAGCAATTTCCAAATGCCTGAAGGTACCACGTTCATCTGTACAAACAATAGTACGCAAGTATAAACACAATGGGACCACGCAGCTGTCATACCACTCAGGAAGGAGACTCGTTCTGTCTCCTAGAGATGAACGTATTTTGGCGCGAAAAGTGCAAATCAATCGCAGAACAACAGCAAAGGACCTTGTGAAGATACTGGAGGGAACAGGTACAAAAGTATCTATATCCACAGTAAAACGAGTCCAATATCGACATAACCTGAAAGGGCGCTCAGCAAGGGTGGTTCACCTGGTTCACCAACTACTTCTCTGATAGAGTTCAGTGTGTCAAATCGGAGGGTCTGCTGTCCGGACCTCTGGCAGTCTCTATGGGGGTGCCACAGGGTTCAATTCTTGGACCGACTCTCTTCTCTGTATACATCAATGAGGTCGCTCTTGCTGCTGGTGAGTCTCTGATCCCCCTCTACACAGATGACACCATTCTGTATACTTCCGGCCCTTCTTTGGACACTGTGTTAACAACCCTCCAGGCAAGCTTCAATGCCATACAACTCTCCTTCCGTGGCCTCCAATTGCTCTTAAATACAAGTAAAACTAAATGCATGCTCTTCAACCGATCGCTACCTGCACCTACCCGCCTGTCCAACATCACTACTCTGGACGGCTCGGACTTAGAATACGTGGACAACTACAAATACTTAGGTGTCTGGTTAGACTGTAAACTCTCCTTCCAGACCCATATCAAACATCTCCAATCCAAAGTTAAATCTAGAATTGGCTTCCTATTTCGCAACAAAGCATCCTTCACTCATACTGCCAAACTTACCCTTGTAAAACTGACCATCCTACCAATCCTCGACTTTGGCGATGTCATTTACAAAATAGCCTCCAATACCCTACTCAACAAATTGGATGCAGTCTATCACAGTGCAATCCGTTTTGTCACCAAAGCCCCATATACTACCCACCATTGCGACCTGTACCCTCTTGTTGGCTGGCCCTCGTCGCCAAACCCACTGGCTCCATGTCATCTACAAGACCCTGCTAGGTAAAGTCCCCCCTTATCTCAGCTCGCTGGTCACCATAGCATCTCCCACCTGTAGCACACGCTCCAGCAGGTATATCTCTCTAGTCACCCCCAAAACCAATTCTTTCTTTGGCCGCCTCTCCTTCCAGTTCTCTGCTGCCAATGACGGGAACGAACTACAAAAATCTCTGAAACTGGAAACACTTATCTCCCTCACTAGCTTTAAGCACCAACAGTCAGAGCATCTTACAGATTACTGCACCTGTACATAGCCCACCTATAATTTAGCCCAAACAACTACCTCTTTCCCAACTGTATTTTATTTATTTATTTTGCTCCTTTGCACCCCATTATTTTTATTTCTACTTTGCACATTCTTCCATTGCAAAACTACCATTCCAGTGTTTTACTTGCTATATTGTATTTACTTTGCCACCATGGCCTTTTTTGCCTTTACCTCCCTTCTCACCTAATTTGCTCACTTTGTATATAGACTTGTTTATACTGTATTATTGACTGTATGTTTGTCTTACTCCATGTGTAACTCTGTGTGGTTGTATCTGTCGAACTGCTTTGCTTTATCTTGGCCAGGTCGCAATTGTAAATGAGAACTTGTTCTCAACTTGCCTACCTGGTTAAATAAAGGTGAAATAAATAAAATAAATAAATAGGGCGCTCAGCAAGGAAGAAGCCACTGCTCCAAAACTGTCATAAAAAGCCAGACTACGGTTTGCAACTGCACATGGGGACAAAGATCATATTTTTTGGAGAAATGTCCCCTGGTCTGATGAAACAAAATAACTGTTTGGCCATAATGACCAACGTTATGTTTGGAGGAAAAAGGGGGAGGCTTTCAAGCCAAAGAACACCATCCCAACCGTGAAGCATGGGGGTGGCAGCATCATGTTGTGGGACTGGTACACTCCACAAAATAGATGGCATCATGAGGATGGAAAATTATGTGGACATATTGAAGAAACATCAAGACATCAGTCAGGAAGTTAAAGCTTGGTCGCAAATCGGTCTTCCAAATGGACAATGACCCCAAGCATATGAACAACAAAGTCAAGGTATTGGAGTGGCCATCACAAAGCCCTGACCTCAATCCTATAGAAATTTTGTGGGCAGAACTGAGTAAGTGTGTGCGAGCAAGGAGGCCTACAAACCTGACTCCGTTACACCAGCTCTGTCAGGAGAAATGGGCCAAAATTCACCCAACTTATTGTGGGAAGCTTATGGAAGGCTACCCGAAACATTTGACCCAAGTTAAACAATTGAAAGGCAATGCTACCAAATACTAATTGAATGTATGTAAACTTCTGACCCACTGGGAATGTGATGTTATTTCTTTCAACTTAAATAAATAATTGTTTCTACTATTATTCTGACATTTCACATTCTTAAAATAAAGTGGTGATCCTAACTGACCTACACCGGGAATTTTACTAGGATTAAATGTCAGGAATTGTGAAAAACGGAGTTTAAATATATTTGGCAAAGGTGTATGTAAACTCCGACTTCAACTGTATATGATGATGACATTTTGGTCTTCTGTAAGGTTTTTTTTCGGGTGGTTGCAAGCACTTTCTTCCTCTCGAGGCAAGCTGAAGTTCAGAGCCGAAGTCTACGCCCCTTCGTTGGTCATTGGTCAACAGTATGGCTTCTTCAAATAAGTGTTTTGTTGTCATTCAACTATATGACTCGTTTCCATGCACATTTTTTACTTGAGAAATACTGCACCAAACATCTTAGTTAGATGTAAAATTGCGTGACTAAGATCTCCTATGCAAAAATGTCTAAATTAATGACAGATTTCTTGTGTTATCTTACATTGAACAAAAATAAAAGGAAATCAGTTAATTGAAATAAATTCATTAGGCCCTATTCTATGGATTTCACATGACTGGGAATACAGAGATGCATCTGTTGGTCAGAGATACCGTAAACATTTTTTTTTAAAGTAGGGATGTGGATCAGAAACCAGTCAGTATCTGGTGTGACCACCATTTGCCTCATGCAGCACGACATCTCTTTCAGAGTTGATCAGGCTGTTGATTGTGGCCTGTGGAATGTTGTCCCACTCCTCTTCAATGGCTGTGCGAAGTTGCTGGATAAATGGAACCCGCTGTCGTACACTGGTCCAGAGCACCCCAAACATGCTCAATGTGTGACATGGCCTACATACTCACCAGACATGGAAGAACTGGGACATTTTCAGCTTCCAGGAATTTTGTACAGATCCTGGTGACATAGGTCCGTGCATTGTCATGCTGAAACATGAGGTGATGGCAGTGGATGAACAGCACGACAATGGGCCTCGCGATCTCGTCACGGTATCTCTGTGCATTCAAATTGCCATCAATAAAATGCAATTGTGTTTGTTGTCCGTAGCTTATGCCTGCCCATACCATAACCCCACCGCCACCATGGAGCACTCTGTTCACAAAGTTGATATCAGCAAACTGTTCACCCACACGCTGTCTGCCATCTGCACAGTACAGTTGAAACCAGGATTCATCCGTGAAAAGCACACTTCTCCAGTGTGCCAGTGGCCATCGAGGGGTGAGCATTTGCCCACTGAAGTCGGCTATGACACCGAAATGTAGTCAGGTCACGACCCTGGTGAGGGCGACAAGCACACAGAGGAGCTTCCCTAAGATGGTTTCTGACAGTTTGTCCAGAAATTCTTCGTTTGTGCAAACCCACAGTTTTATCAGCTGTCCGGATGGCTAGTCTCAGACGATCCCGCAGGTGAAGAAGCCAGATGTGGAGGTCCTGGACTGGTTATACACGTGGTCTGCGGTTGTGAGGCCAGTTGGACGTTCTGACAAATTCTCTAAAACAACGTTGGAGGGGGTTTATGGTAGAGAAATCAATTATCTGGCAACAGCTCTGGTGGACATTCCTGCAGTCAGCATGCCAAGTGCACGCTCCCTTAAAACATCTGTGGAATTGTGTTGTGTGACAAAACTGCACATTTTAGTGGGTCTTTTGTACCCAGCACAAGGTGCATCTGTGTAATGATCATGCTTTTTAATCAGCTTTGTGATATGCCACACCGGTTAGGTGGATGGATTATCTTGGCAAAGGAGAAATGCTCACTAACAGGGATGTAAACAAATTTGTGCACAACATAATATAGAAATAAGCTTTTTGTGAGTACGGAAAATATATTATATTTCAACGCATGAAACATCAGACCAGCCAAACCTAAGCATGCGGAAGCTTTAAAAATCAGCCACCATTGTGTTCATGCTATTGACTGATTAATAACTACACAAGCTGCTTATAATGACAGTATATGGAGAGAGGGAGGGAGGAAGGGAAAGAGAAGGTAGAGAGAGGGAGAGGGGGAAAAGAGAGATGTACAGGGTAGACGGGGGAGAGAGCATTTCCTTTCATTGTGGGGCAACACTGCCTCTGCCTCACTTTGTTCATCTCTCCTGTGCGGCCTGCATGGCATCGCTTGAGCGCTCCTGCTAAATGAGAACCCAGATGTATTCCTGCATTCCCCTCAACACGGGCAAGGGAGCCCTCCTTCTGCCTGTTCCAATCAGACAGAACAGAGAGTCTGAACACCAGCCCTTTAACAGTCTGAAAACATGATCTAGACATGGACCCACAGATGTGTGCTGCCGATCCATTTAAAACATCCAGATAAGAACCCCTGTTCATTTCTTAGTGCAAAGAAATAAAAAATGACACACATGTGAATTACAGTATCAATCAAATAACACTATGTAAATTAAAAATATTGATGTTCTTGTTCATTTCATTGAGTCATCTAGATTTGGATTTTGTTCATTTCTGTGAACAATTGGTCAGTGAAAATGTCCTTCTCCATCTTTGTCCATAGGAGGGGATCTAGGGCAGACAGGCGGGTGGCTGGCTGCCTTTGTTCCAAAATAGCAGCTGCAGCTGTCAAAAGGTCAAGAAAATGCTATATGAACCCTAAGGGACCTAAGAGACAGAGGCCATGCACCAGGGCAAGCTACAATAGGGGAAACTCACGCCTAGGAAAGCAGGGTGGGCTCCGGTTTGTATGAGGGTAGCACTCGGTCAGGCACCATGGTGCCAGCTGCCCTTCGCAGGCCCCTACCACGCCTTCTACCAAACCCCCAACCCTGCCCAAGGCACTGGCAGCAGGGATATCTCCTTTATCAGCAGGCCGTGTCACAGGTTTCCCTGCCCTCCCCCCACCAGCTCTTTATCACAGTAAGTTATGAATATCTTTGAAGTGCCCCCCACACCCCCTCTGGGTGTAACACATCCTGGGTTAGCCTACACCCGTCATCTCAGTGGCATTGCTGCTCTTTGTGTGGCTCGAGGGCTGCCTTTTGTGCCTAGGGACATGTGGTGGGTGGCAGAGCAGAGGGCCTTCTACATGTGGTTCACTACTGTCACTGGAACATGAAAATCAAGAGGGAGTTATATTTGGCTTCCTTGTCCCTGCTGTATAGCGCCTTGCACACAGAGGCCTTTCCATTATTTTTGTATATTTGAAAGGGGTAGGGGGAATTTATGTATTTTTTTAAACAGGTGGTACCTTTTTACCACTAAAAACTACTTTCACTGTGACATGAAAGGGAAGAGGGTGAGATAAATATGGGAGCAGACAAGGTAGAGAACTTGTTTTTAAACAAAAGTAGTGAATGGGAAAACCATGCAGTGGCTGTAAGATGTGTGGTTTTTGTTGTGCTCTGCAGTTCTCTCAGACATGCAGTCTCTCTCTTGTTTTACTCCCACTCTTCTCCCTCCCTGGCCTCAGGGAAAAAGTGGAACACTGAACTCACTTACATCTGCTCTTCAAAAAAGAGAAACTAAAATGACACCAGGTTTGCATCCCAAATGGCATCCTATTGCCAATATATTGCACTACTTTTGATCAAAGCACTATGGGCCCTGATCAAAAGTAGTGCACTAATTGGGGAATAGGCCCCCCAGCTCCTCCTGACAGATGGTCCCCCACAATCAATGGAAAACTTAAACCATGACTGTGCTGTTTACGTACACAAAGCCTGGGTCGTGTTCAGTAGGCACCAAATGGAAGGGGAATGGAGTATAACGGGAATGGAATTCCTGGATTTGTCAAATAATAAGTGCATTTACATTTTTTGTTGCACAACGTTTTGAACTAATGAACACAACCCAGGCTACATCAGCCCCAAAGAACACAGCTAACAAAGTCCTTTGGCTTTCAAAATAACGTGGCCACAGAGCTGCCTGCCGATGTAAGTTGCAATGCGATCCTTCATAAACAAAACCACACAGCTACCCTAATAACATTTATTGTCAAGACTGACAATCAAGCCGCCATCTCAAGTCAACCAGCCCCTACCCCCTAGACCAGATGTACCCTTAATTTGCAGATCACAGTGATTCTCCATTCATAACAATGATACAATTTCAAATCAATGTGTTTAATGCAGGCCTGAATCACTTCATTGAATATATCTACTGTTCCCTGGACGGCAGATAGATGGAAGTATAGCGCAGCTGTTGAACAAATCCCCAAATAGAACATTTGCCGAAATAGAAGGCAACTGCACAGCTACTGACCCATATCAGTTTGCGACAAGCTAATTTTACAGTCTGGTAGACATGGAACGATTTATTGTAAAAAAAGAAACTTAAATCTATTGACAAGGAAAATGAGGGGGAAGAGCTGGAGAACAACGTGGCAGCTGTGAACGAACCACCATCAGAGAATCAGGAGAAAACAAAAATGTATCTGCAAATGGCAGCGGGGAAATGCAGCTAGCTAACGTAGCTCCGGTGGCTAAGACAAGGACACGGTCGATTCAAGAAGAACACAGAAAGTTCCAAGAGAAATGGACAGACAAGTATTCTTGTATTGCATGATGGGACGAGCTCAATCTCTTATTTGCCAGAAGGCAGTCAATTGTTTTAAACAAGCAAATTTCTAGTCACACCATGGCCACTTGGACAAAACATATCCGCCACAAAGCAACAAAATAGCGCAACTCAAAAGGACAGGTCAAAGAACAACAAATGGACAGATCTAGCACTGTTGCAGAGAAAACGTCAGGCAACATATGAGATTGCTTGGGTAATCGCAAGAAACAAGAAGGCCTTCAGACATGGAGATTGTCAAATAATGTTTTTTGCCCTCAGACAAAACATTGCATCCCAGGATATAGACATATCTGATACAGGCAGAAAGCTTAAATTCTTGTTAATCTAACAGCACTGTCCAATTTACAGTAGCTATTACAGTGAAATAATACCATGCTATTGTTTGAGGAGAGTGCACAATTATTAACTTGAAACTGGATTAATAAACCATATTAGGCACATTTGGGCAGTCTTGGTAAACAATTTTGAACAGATATGCAGTGGTTCATTGGATCAGTCTAAAATTTCAAACATACGCTGCTGCCATCAGTGGCCGAAATCTAAATTGTGCTTGGGCTGGAAAAATACATTATGGCTTTTCTCTTGCATTTCAAAGATGGTACAATTTTTCTTCTTTTTCTTTGTATTATCTTGTAGTAGCTCTAATGTGTTAAATTCACCTACATTACTTTCACATTTCCACAAACTTCAGTGTTTCCTTTTAATTGGTATCAAGAATATGCATATCCTTGCTTCAGGTCCTGAGCTACAAGCAGTTAGATTTCAGTATGTTATTTCAGGCGAAAAGTGGAAAAAAGGGGGGGGTTCACATCCTTAAGATTAAGGGACTGCAACTCTCAGAGACTTGACCATAACAATAGGCATAGAAGACATCAGCAAGCAACTGATTACTGACAACCATGGAGCAGTGTTTTAGTATTGCACTTAACAAAAGCACCGATTAAAGTGAAATTGCCAAATTGTGTGTTTGGGTCCGCTTCCCTCAAAATTAGTGATTCAGAGAGTTACTTTTATGTTTACTGCCCCTTCAGGTACAAACACGAGAGGATATTCTATTTTTTTTTCAAATAATATTGACTGGTCAAATCTGGCATCTATGTGCACTTCCAGCACCCCAAACATGCGAGGGAAAGAGAAAGGACTCAATGAACATTGTGAAACAAAAACAGAGAAACAGACTGACCAATGCACACCTGGATTGCCTCACAAGGATAGCAACAGACTATAAATTTAAAATGAATTCAGTCAGGGAGCAGAAGGGACATCTTCACTCATCCAACTACTGAGGTAACCCTTAATATGGGTCAAATACATGTGATGTAGCCTATTTAATGTGTGTATGTATGTATTTGTGAAGTGCTGGAAGACAAAACAATTGCATGTGCTCTATTGCTCTGAAATTGCTCTCAAAAGATATTGAAAGAAAATTACAACAATGTGTGAGGCCCTCTGACAAAGTGGCCCCCTTAAAAAAAATAGTACCTGCCCTAGATAGACACTTGTGGAGATCTGTGAGGACTGGATAGGAGCATGCAATAACAACAACAATTCAATCTAGCCTATTGAAAGGCAAGGTGGAACTACTAGAAGTTCTTTCAGAACTCCAAAGGTGAACAGGAGGTAGGGGTCAACTTAAGATTGCATACGTCTTTGTTGTGATATGCACAACACTTCACTTATGCGCTTCCTTCCATTATTTTCCCTGTTCTTTTGGCATGACAGTGAAATCTCTGTCAAAAGTGAAACCTGCTTGCTGTCCTTGTAAATGTAAACAGCGTTCACAAGAAAACCATGAAACCAAAGAGTGATAGTTGGTTGTTAACATCTGGCCCGTAACTTAGGTGTATTCACCTAGAACCAAAGCAAACAGTCCCAAATGGGGAGTGACCTACCTGTATGTGTCCAATATAGGTGATGGGACTTCAATGCCTATAGAAAGGTTACTGCTCTGTCCCCAAATACAGAGATTAGGGCAGTTTCGGTGTTTCCGTGCCTCGTGGAGGTACGGTAGGCTACATTACATGCTTGCCTAAAAAATACCATACGGTCATAAAATGTTGGACAGATAGAAAGGTGTCATATAAGTTCTTGTCAGCTTCACCCAGTAGGCCTCGTTTCACTAGCAATCTTACAGCGTGCCAGCAGTGCTTGTGCCCCCTCACAAGAGGAGCTCATCAAAAAGAAACCTATGCTTTCCAAGCCCTACTAGAGTAAAAATGCCCACCCAACACATGTTTGTTTTGATATTTTAGCAGGTATTGGGAACCTGGGTACATATGGCATCCAGAGAGAGGCCTTGCACTCTGCTCCTCTTTGCAAAATAAGCTATGAACTCTACATTCAATGAAGGGTCATTAACTTTACAGTGTGAATGTCTGTCTGAAGCTATGAGCAGAGAAACCCAGTCATACTCTCAATTCTGTGTTTGTCTTAGGGTCTATTGCCAGAGTCTACTTAGCCAAGAAACACTCGTATACATACAGTACCAGTCAATGACACACCTACTCATTCCAAGGTTTTCCTTTATTTTTACTATATTCTACATTTTGAAGACATCAAAACTATGAAATAACACATATGGAATTATGTAGTCACCAAAAAGGTGCTAAACAAAATCTTAATCCTTGTGTGCTAGCTAACAAAAATAAATGAAATATCACATTTACAGACCCTAAACTCAGTACTTCGTTGAAGCACCTTTGACAGCGATTACCACCTTGAGTCTCTGAGGTATATGACGCTACAAGCTTGGCACACCTGTATTGGGGAGTTTCTCCCATTCTCAGATCCTCTCAAGCTCTGTCATGTTGGATGGGGAGCGTCGCTGCACAGCTATTTTCAGGTCTCTCCAGGGATGTTAGGTCGGGTTCAAGTCAGATCGAAGAACATTCAGAGACTTATGCCGAAGCCACTCCTGCGTTGTCTTGGCTGTGTGCTTAGGGTCTTTGTCCTGTTGGAAGGTGAACCTTCACCCCAGTCTGAGGTCCTGAGTGCTGACACCACCATGCTTCACAGTAGGGACGGTGCCAGGTTTCCTCCAGACTTGACGCTTGGCATTCAAGCCTTCAGAAAGTATTCAGACCCCTTGACTTAACTACTTTTTGCTATGTTACAGCCTAATGCTAAAATAGGTTTTTACTAGGTGGCTAACGTTAGGTAGGTGGCTAACGTTGGGTAACTGGCTAACGTTAACCCCTAGAGCTAAGTTAAATGGCTAGGGTTAGCTAAAAGGTTTAGGGTTAGCTAACATGCGAAGTAGCTAAACATGTAAGTAGTTGCTAATTGTCCATGATTAGATTTGTGCACCGTTCACGTTATATGTCCAGGACTGGGAGACAATATATCCACAGGGAAAGTATAATTACATCAACTTTTCATAGTGCTGTTAGTGCTTTCAGATTTCTATCACCTGAAGCATGTGCAGAACCATGTAAACATGTGCACGAACTCAGCAAGTGTGCATGTATTTTTATCTACTGATCATGCTTCAGGTAATATAAATCGGAATGGACTACCAACGCTCTGAAAAGTTCATGTAATTATACTTTCCTGCGGATGTATCATCTCACATTCCTACCACCGAAAGGACCAGCCACAAGAACCGGTAAACGTATGTTAATATATAATTGTATTAAACATTCTCGCTTGGAGAAATCGTGAGAGCAACTTCCCGGATTCAAACGCTCATTTCTGCCAGACATATAATTGAATGCAATTCAATCTCACGTATCCAGAGAACATACAAATTTGGTGTCCCAAATTTACGTTTACTATTATGTCTAGTCCGAGACCAGTCAGAACAGGGTGGGGACACTGGCAGCAATATCGCTGTTCAACGAGACACTAGGCCTATCATAATATGTCGTTGAAAATGGCATGACACTGCGTAGTAGGCTGTTCTCCGTTACACAAATCGACTTTGATGAGAGACGACGATGTCAAGCAAATTTGCATGAAAATATTTTACCCATCCTAGACCATCATCAACTGACATTCATGAGTAATTCACAGACAGTGCTACTTTGTATCCCCGGCCTGTTCATAAAAAAACATTAACTAGTAATGACGACCTAACAACAGTTGTTCAGTAATATTTTTCAATAGGTCATGGTCAGCCCGTGGTATTCTCTAATCTGGCCAGCCACACACACCCTTTATCCAAGGAGTGTTCAATGGCCGCATAAGAGCACCGCAAAAGCATAACTCTCAAACATACCACTAGTTTTGACATCATAGACTTTATAAAAAGGTAAATGTTTAACTAAAAACAAAGCCATATATCAAATGTGAGGTCCTATACAACAAAACTACCCTTCCTCCACAAACAATTCACACCCAGCAGGCTATCAATTCCCGTCTCTCGGCCCTTTTTTCATGGAGACGCTACAATAAGGATCATCTAGGCTGGTACACCATAACGCGTGGTATTTTTTGTAAAGTAGATTGTTAGTTTTTAATCAATAAATAAATCCTAAACACATCTATAGGTGAGAAAAGCTGATTTCACAACCCACTTACAGTCAAACTGGGATTTAACAGCGGCTCCTCTTCTGTATTCCCACCAATGGTTGATGAAAACCAAACGCAGATATCACGGTATTTGTTCCAAAAACTTAATGGTCCAAATAACACGCTTCTGTGAAACAGTTGAAATAATTGTAGTGGCCGTTGTCCTCATCTTTTTTTAACTAACCGCTCGTCGTGCAAATACATACATATTCCCATCCTCATTCTCTTTCCCAGGATTGTTGCGCGAGGCACGCCAAGCGTCTCCTGTTTCCTGTCCAGCCCAGAATTAGGCTCGACTAATCAACAGCGCTATCCTGGGAGTGAGCAAGCACCTCTCCAACCCAGTGTACTGGTGTGCAACTGCAGCACGCAAATAGGGGCGTTCCTGCATGTGGGCATTTCTGCATTTGCAGGAACATACCTCTCGAGCATCCCATTGGTTCCTTCACGACCCCCCTCGATTATCCCATTGGTTTATGCATGACTGCCCTCCCCACCCCCCCTTGTAATACCCATTGGTTCCTGTATGAAGGCCCCCTCCAAGCAGGACATCTTCATGCTTGGGTATGTCGTGTGGCGCTTTCGAATGTGGGTTCAAATGGAAATATGTTTTTTTTCGACCACGCCTCCTGGTTACCGGAGTCCTCTTTGCTAACTGGACATTGTCCTTCTCCCCTCGTCGTGAATAGGGAAGCCGTACAGCAGGCGGGAGCGACTCCGTGTTCTAGCTAACACACGGTTTCGCACCCTCCTCCCGCCAGCTGTGTACCCAAGAAAACCATGTCTGACAGGCGGGATACTGTCTACCGGTCGCCCCTGCCACCCGCTAGCACTGCAGGCGCGAGCCACGCCGTGGCTTGTGCTAGCTAATATGTGGTGTCAAGTCAGCACACCTTGTTGCCTCCCGCATGCTGCGTACCGGAGAACCGTACCCAACAGGCGGGGGCGAAAGATGCATCTACCGGTGTCGCCCCCTCCTATCGCTAGCTTCGCCGGGAGGCGGAGGCAACACCGTGTACTGGAATCCTTATTAGGACTACGCTAGCACGCACTGTCCTTCGCTCCCGCCTGCCGAACACCTGCCCTTTGTCATTAACAGAACTTCTGGAAAACAGTGTCCGACAGGCGAAGGCGAAGGACACTCCACCTGCGGCCCCCCTTTTGAAGGACCTCTGATACATTTTGGGGGAATTTATTCGGGGTCTCAGCTTACTCCTTTGCATCCCATTATTTCTATTTCTACTTTGCACATTCTTCCACTGCAAATCTACCATTCCAGTGTTTTACTTGTTATATTGTATTTACTTCGCCACCATGGCTTTTTTTGCCTTTACCTCCCTTATCTCACCTCATTTGCTCACATCGTATAGACTTGTTTTTCTACTGTATTATTGATTGTTTGTTTTACTCCATGTGTAACTGTGTTGTATGTGTCGAACTGCTTTGCTTTTATCTTGGCCAGGTCGCAATTGTAAATGAGAACTTGGTTCTCAACTTGTCTACCTAGTTAAAGGTGAAATAAAATAAAATGTTGCGAGTTAGAATAGTAGAGTATAAGGTACAATTTCGAAATTTGGTTATGCATCAGCAGTTCTATTATGTCAGTCAATTAGCCCATGTCAGCTGACATTATTTTTTATTGCCAAGTTAGCTGGCTGCAAAACTATCTAAACGTGTTATCATGGTCAAATTACCCCCATTGATTTTGTTGGCCAGTCTCACTCAGATATCATTCAACTTAATTTCTCTCCACTCTATGGCAGACTTAAGTGGAATTCTACAAAATTAACTAATTGTAAAAAATTGTCTCCTGTTTTGGTTGCAGTGTGTATTTGGGGGTATGGAGTGAAGTTGCACCCTTCTCAACCAGACTGCTGAAGAAGCCAATGCCATGTACCATGTTGTTTTGCATATGGATGGTTTCATTACTATCAAACCTCATTCATTATCCTGTCAAGTTCAAATTCAAATCAATTTTTTTTGCAAATTCTTTCTAATCTCTTACATGAATTCCACACATAGAAAAATGATTTACCATTTGTTGGTGTTTCTATTCTACTAACCCCAGACCCTTGTACAGTTCACATTTTATTGGTCACATACACATTTGTAGCAGATGGTATTGCGGGTGTAGCGAAATGCTTGTAAAAAAAAAAAGTTATTTCCAGCTGTATGTAATAACACAAAAAATGTATGGGCCAGTAATGTAAGAAATAACACACAAAAAACTAAATACTGCAAAGTTGCTTAGAAGCAGAGCTGCGATATCTGTCGGCGCCATCTAACCCAGTTGTAGGATACTGCAAGTTAATTATGACCGATGACCATTACCTAATTAGGCTAAATCTGAAAGTGGTAACGGTGTACAAAGGACTTATGTGATAATACATATAAGTGCTTGAAAAATAATTTGTCAAACGTGTGTTTAAATGTGTCATACAAATATAATTATCAACAGCAGAGATACATCTAAACGAATTATGCCACCTAGTGGACAATATTGCCATGACATTTTTTTATTCCTTCTCCCTGGCTCTGGGCCAGAGAGAAACATTGGTTGAGCTGAATACTTGAATCTGGGTGTGTCAGGCTGCATTTAGATAGGCAGTCCATTTCAGATTTTTTTACTAACTGGTCTTTTGACAAATCAGATCTGAAAAATCGAATTAAAAACACAGTTGGTCAAAAGACCAATAAGTTGAAAAAATATCAGAATTGGGCTGCCTGTCTAAACACAGTCTGACAGTGATATGCAAGCACTAGTTGGCTCTGGTTTTGATACAATCAGCATTTTCAATCTGTGATGTTTTGACCCATCACTGGCCTTTACCATTGCTCTCTCCTCTCTGACATGTCAGGCCCTCAGTGTTTCAGAGAAAGAGATGAGAAGATATTAGTCTTTGTTCAATAGCATCTTTCACAAAACGGAACATTCTACTGGCTGTTTTGATCGGAACCATCCATGCTGTCAAAGAAGGCTATGAAAAGCAGAAGTTATGTGAGCTGTGTTCAAATACCCATAGTAACATACTGTATACTGCATACTTAATGAGTATATACTACAAGTTAATTGTAGTATACTGTAAACAAACGGTATCCTTTCAGTTAAGTGTACTAGCACTTCACCTGTCTACCGGAAGTTGATGCTGTTGCAATGCAACTTCTTGCTAGCTAGTTAGCATAGCAAAAAAAATACTAGCACGACATCTTACGACTTCATTAACACTGTCCATTGAGAATGCACAATGGCTATAACACTTAGCTAAGCTAAGAATGACATGAATGATCAAGTCAAAACATTGGGTAGTTAGTTAGTATATAGTTAATATACTGGCAATTTCAATGTATTAGTTGCCAACTAACGTTAGGGGAAAGGGGGATACCTAGTCAGTTGTACAACTGGACGGTAGCTAGCTAATATACCGGTACATACAAGCAACTGCTGTAATGATGTGCTATGCGGTTCATAAGGCTAGTGAAGCTAATTGTCATACAACATGTAATGTAACTTATTTGAAAATACATTACTTTATTATATTGCTTAACATTTGTCATAATTTGTTAAAGCAATTCATTTGTATCTGCTCTTGACAGACTTCAGCTGCATATTTTCTGCCATTTTCTTCAAATCTGAAAATGCTGTGAAGCCACGCCCACTTCCAATTGCCACGCCCAATTGCATTATGGACCCCAAAAGCACAGAAATATTGTCCACTGATTGTATACTTCGCATTTTTGCAAATGTAGCACGATGTCTGGGAACTTTTGGCATATTAACGATATCCATACTATGACCAATAAGCATACTACATACTCAATTTACATCACAAATAGTGCTGTTAGTATGAGTATTCGAACACAGCTATGGTCTAGACCAGGGTTATTCAACACTTACCCTACAAGGTCCAGAGCCTGCTGGTTATCTGTTTGCCCTGATAATTATTTACACCCACCTGGTGTTCGTGGTCTAGATCAGTCCCTGATTAGAGGGGAGTAATGAAACCTTGCTTCAAGGTCCAGAGTTGAGTTTAAGGGGTCTAGAGCAGGCCTTTCCAAGTCTGTTTCTTGAGAGCTACAACGCTGAAGGTTTTTGTCCAGATTCAGCTTAATAACCGGCTAATAATTAGAATCAGGTGTGCTAGACTAGGGTTGGAGTGAAAACCTACAGAACTGTCGCTCACCAGGAACTGGTCTAGAGAGTAGCTCTCTGACCCTGGTCAAGAGAGAAGACCATGATTAGTTGAATACTTGAATCAGGTGTGTTAATAATGGGGAAAAAATGACTCCTTTATATTCTAAATCTATGCCTGCAGCACTTCAGCCTTGATATGATTGACAGTATATAGAAAAGCACAATCATAGAACATATAAATTGGTAAATAGAAAAGCACAAGTATAACATTTCCATCATATTCCATACTCTTATGACTTGTGTGATAATGATCATTACATTTTAATGTAAGCATTTAGATTTTAGCCTCTGCCTGTGACTATGTAGGGTGTGTGGAGATGGGGTGTGTGTATGGCCTGTGGGTTGTGAGTTGGCTCTTGTTGATAAAATGCCAGGGTCGAATTCTTGTCCCAGTGTGTGTGTGTGTGTGTGTGTGTGTGTTCGTTGGTGCTGGGAGAAGCTCTGCGTTTGGTCTTCATGTAGGTACACTGGGAAGACTCCACTCTCTTTAGTCTCAGTTGGTAGAGCATGAAGATTGCAACCCCAGGACTGTGGGTTCAAAAATGTATGTATGCATGACATGACTGTGTATGTATGTCTGTGTGTCTGTGTCTGTGTGTGTATAGCTGTAGTGTGCAGAAGACCAGTAAATCTCTCCGCTCCCCCCAAACAACCTATAACACACTACATTTCTAATGAAGACACCTGTATGATATGAAGTGTCTCTGGATAATGCGTTCACTGGAAAGTTCTTGCACAGAAAAAGCATGACAACCAGGAAATGTTGGCCTATACTGTGACCACAACGAGATGTATTACACCCGTCTCTGGGATAATATCAGCGTTTTCCTGACTGTCTGTCGCAGGAGACAGTCACATAGCAACAGAGAAACCCGGGTGGGTCTCTGCGAGTTTTACCAGAAGCAGTGAAATATGATATAAGAGGAGAAAATCAAACATGAGTAATGCGATACGAGGTTCCAAGCCCATCAAAGGTCACACACCAGTAGAGGGCAGAAACTTCTTATGAAGTTCAGAGTGCACTGCCACAGAGTGTGTTTTTTTCCCCTCAAAAGTGCAGTCTGTCACCCTGTTAGATGTGCAGCAGAGAGTGTTGCGTACAGTTGACGAGGGCCAGATTGTTGGTCACGGTGAAGTGACAGGGAAGGATGTTATGAGATGTACGCTGTCGTCGTGTGACGAGCATGTGTTGAGTGATGTCTAAGTAGAGCAGAGCAGTCAATGTCTCGTTCTGTTTGGCATACCGTGTATCGTCACATTTACACTGATTGTTGTGCACTGTAAAGGGATATCAGGGGAGCTTCAGTTTCACAACTTTCAAGATGAACGTTTACTGGATACCCACAATCCTCCTCTCCCTCTGCCTCTCCAGTGCTGCCAACATGATAAGCTCCCACAACTGTAAAGGTAAGATCTGAGTCTGTTTAGGAGGGTGCAGTGTTATAGAATGTTCAGAGTATTGTGTAGAACAGATATAAATGTCTGTCAGGTAGAATAAGGAATCGTTTCAGCTCTAATTGTTACATTTCTATCTGAATGTTTCACCATTGGACTTTGTCATTAACATTCATCTATATTCTCAGTATCAACAAATGTCACATCAGGCAGGATCCATAGCACTACCAGAACATTCTGATAACTGGAACAAAAGCAAAAGGTTGACCAATCAAAGGGTTGCAGATCATTCAAGATTGTAATGCTTGCAAAGCTGCATGGTTTTTCAGGTGGGGATGCTAGTTGAAGTTGTTTGGATCTCTCCAATGCATTGCTCAAACTACTGTAGTTAAACCCCTATTACAGATGTGGATATGCTTTTACATCTATACTGCAGCTGTATTATGAATAGAATAAGCAGGTGTATGTAATGCATTGAATTGGCTGTTTCCTCATTTTGATAGGACTTTGCAGAAATGAATGGGCAGGGGTGACAGAGATGAAACTAAGTGACTCACGTTTTCTATTCCACACAGTTCTGTGACTGCATCTCTCCACCACTTTATGATATCTCTTTCTTTCTCTGAACATGTTCAATATGTGGGTTAAAATACTATGAAATTACAAATCATGAAATGTGAATAATCCAGATTTGGGGCTAGGTAAAATATAGTGTACTGCAGGATTCAGCCTCAGAAGCTATTTCCTACATAAGTCACAATAATGTCCTGACAACATAGGAAAACCAGATAATGTCCTGAATTTGTTAAAATGCTATTTTAGGCTTAAAGAGTTAGGGTAAATTTGATTTTGAATGGGAATACAATTTTACTCCCTAAAAAGTCTAGACATTTCACATAAAAAAAGCTGTGTGTGCATGTGTGCGCATGATCAAAGTGAAAAGCAATCTAAATCTTTTGAATCCCCTTGAGATTGCTGCCTGTAGCTTCATTGTTTGCTAGAGATGTCAGGTTTTCAGTTGTGATGTTAACTTGTAGTTGGGATTTACATTCGGTTGTGAACCCCCCCTCCCTAAATGCTCTTCTGATCATCAACACATTGCTCAGCAACACATTCAACGTCATCACTGTGTAAGGGCTATTGTAAGAGCTATTTGAACATGAAGGAGAGTGATGGAGTGCTGCATCAGATGACCTGGCCTCCACAATCACCTGACCCCAACCCAATTGAGATGGCTTGGGATGAGTTGGACCTCAGAGTGAAGGAAAAGCAGCCAACAAGTGCTCAGCATATGTGAGAACTCCTTCAAGTCTGTTGGTAAAGCATTCCTCATGAAGCTGGTTGAGAGAATGCTAAGAATGTTCAAAGCTGTCATCAAGTCAAAGGGTGGTTACTTTGTTTAACACTTTTTTGGTTACTACATGATACTATATGTGTTATTTCATAGTTTTGATGTCTTCACTATTATTGTACAATGTAGAAAATGGTAAAAAGAAAGAAAAACCCTTGAATGAGTGTCCCGATGTGTCCAGACTTTTGATTGGTACTGTATATAAAATGACGAGTTGATATATCAAATGACGGAAGATTCAACATTTTGTGCTTTTCGGTAAAACCGAATTCTTGCCACCAACAAATGTTGAATATTTGTGGCATACAATCATCACAGCTCTGCAGATTTTGTTGTGAGGATACAGAATCAATAAACCATTTGTGCTGCCATGTGTGCTGCCGGTTTCTGGTGTCAGTTTCAGGAATGGCTGAAAAGCATAACATTAATCTAAAATTCACCCTAGAAATGCATTGTTGGGAAATTTGGAGAGACCTGGCCAGTCAATTACTAACATACTAATACTCTTAGTAAAAGTATTTATCTTCAACTCACAATCTATCGATTCTATTCGATAGATTCAAAATTCTATGTTAAACATCACAGCATAGTGTTGTGCAGGTGAATGAGGACCCAAAAGCGACTTAACGAAAACAGAGTCTTTATTCCAGTATTAGACAAAAGCGATAATCCTGGATATTATCTAGGTGAAAGCAAACACAGGAAAACTGAAATCCACTCGTCAGTAGAGAGGAATGACTGGAGACGCGACCACAGACTGCAGGTCGCTTCGGGAAGGCATCGGCCGTAGCTGACAATGACACCTGCTCACACGCAGCATCTGAAGAAGGTAAAACACGACAGGGCGGAACAAGGACACAGAACAGCGAACATCATACAAGGATCCGACAAGGACAGAAGCGGAAAACAGAGGGAGAAATAGGGACTCTAATCAGAGGGCAAAATAGGGGACAGGTGTGAAAAGAGTAAATGAGGTAGTTAGGAGAATGAGGAACAGCTGGGAGCAGGAACGGAACGATAGAGAGAGAGAGCGAGAGAGGGAGAGAGGGAGGGGGAGAGAGAGGGATAGAAAGAGGGAAAGAACCTAATAAGACCAGCAGAGGGAAACGAATAGAAGGGAAGCACAGAGACAAGACATGATAATAAATGACAAAACATGACACATAGTTGAAAGATACATTGCGTGTAGAAATACGAAGAGGGTGGCCAGCAGAGATAGGTGGGATGGGCTGAGGGAAAATGAGGGTTGGGATGTGGAACTGGAGATGTGGGAGAGATGTTGCTGGGTGGGGGGTTCAATGACAGCTAAAGGTAAAAGTCAAAAACAAAGTCAAAATAAGAACAAAATACAAGTTTAAAAAACACAAAAAAAGTCAAATAATGCAATATAGTATTATCTATTTAAAACATAAGTGAGGCATGGAGACAGTTTTATGCAACGACAACTACCACTGCATAAATATACACAGCTCTCCACCTCTTTCTGTGTGTTTGATCCTCAGTTCAGACGGAATGTTCCCAGAGCGACTACATGAACACCAAACACAGAGCTCCACTCAGGGGGCCCAGGAAGAAGCAGGGGGTCCAGCATTCAATCCGAATGGGACGATACTGACCACAGTCATCCTCAGATCACAATCCTTCTCATACAAACGCTAAACGAGAATTGAGCCTTAATTTGCCTTTGAGAGCTGACTGCTGAAACACACCAGGTTCTTTATGTAAGCCTGTTCTTTCAGTCACGTGGTATACATCTAATTGTACAACTGATTGTGTATAAATAAAGATTGAGGTATCTTATAAATGTGAATCAAATAATTATAGTCGGATGTAATATGATCTTCTGGGAAACTATTGAGAATGGACTCTTGAAGTTGTGGGCAGCATACCCCCAACAACAACAAATAATACGAAATGAATGTTCATCTCTCATATCCCCATGCATACGGTAAGTCAACGCGCGCACACAAACACACACACAGACAGGTTAAGCGTATAGACACAGGGACACCCTCAGTGATATGTAGTGCGCGTGTGGCGTAGCTAGATGAAGATCCTAGTGAATGGGTCTCACATGAAACAGTGGTTTCCAAATACGAGGGGACTAAACCACATGCTCTCTCTCTCTGAGAGCCACTGTGGTTTTCATGTATGGGTCAACATAAGGGACTGTCCTACATTGAAACTGACACACTGAATTACAAATCCCTGCTTGTGCTTTAGGTCATGACCTTAATGTAAGCTACATCTCTCTATTTTCACTACGGAACACATTGTGTTAACGTGTGTAACTCGGCCGATAAGAAAACGATAGGAAAAAACTTCTGCAATGACAAAAAAACACAAAAAATACACTGCATCATTTCCTGTTTAAGGTTCCCTTGGAGGTTGTTTTTTTGTGCCATTGTGCACTTTTGTATGCATAAGAGGCACTCCTCCTTGATGTTGCACACCTTGCAGTTTCTATGTAGTTAGGGTAAACACACTGCAGCAGACTATGAGGGCTGTACATGTTTAATTTCACAATGTATTAGTGAGTATGTCCAAAATGGAAACCTTTTCTCTTTCTAGTGCAATACTTTTGACCAGGGAGTGCACTATAGGGAATAGGGTGCCATTTGGAACGCATTCCGCATAAAAGTCTGAGGTTAACACAAGCTTAGGAGATCTTACACGTTTTATTCTTTGAGATATCATTCAGTTATCGTGAACCTTATGAATTATAAAGCCTTTTATGTGCTGTATGGGCTTTTTTTAAATGACATAAATGCTTCAAAATGACCAAGATTATCTCATAGAACAAAACGTATATGATCTCCTAAGCCTGTGTTGACCACAGACCTTATTTTTTGGCAATTACCCAAAAACTCCATACATTTTCCCATAGGCTCTGTCCAACGAACCATGGCTGAGTTAGTGCCTACAACAACAAAAAACGCCATTAATATTGCTCTCAATGCGGGACGCCGGATGGCTATAGTGTAGCAGGGCCGTTAGGATGATCATAAAAGGATCATCTGCATCGCTTCAGCCTTGACATGACTGACAGTCACGTGTGAATGTATGATTGTTCTGGTGGAAATTCTGGGTTTGGTGTTTATGTAGTCACTCTGGGAAGACTCCACTCTCTTTAGTCTGAGTTGATGATCATTTACAGACAAATGTAGTAATGAATAATATCCTGTGCGGCCCAGTCGGTAGAGCATGATGCTTTGTATGTATGCATGACTGATAAAAGTGTCTGCTAAATGGCACATATTTTATTATTTTATGAAGACGTAAATGTAGAGGAAAAAGGGTGAGCTACAGTAGGTGTGTGTGTGGGTAAAGTCTACACCTGTTGTATACGGCGCATGTGACAAATCAAATTTGATTTAACTTGTGTGTGTTTGCCTATAGTAGGAGTGGTATTTTTGAGAAAACTTTCCAGTGAGCGTCATTATCCAGAGTCACTTCACATCATACAGATACCTTAATTCAAAATTGAGAGGGCTATAGTTTGTTTGGGGAGACCAGTAAATCTCTCTGACCCCCCCCCCAAACAAACTATAGCCCTCTCAATTTTGAATTAAGGGATCTATCTGTATGATGTGAAGGGACTCTGGATAATGACGCTTATTGGAAGTTTGGCCTATACAGTTGGCACAACGTGGTGTATGGTTATAGGATTCGGTGCATTACACGTCCGTGATAATATGAGTGCAACATTACGTTAGTTTATCTGACTAACTGACTGACTGACTGTCTGTTGCAGGAGACAGTCACATAACCACAGACAAAACCCACGTTGTGCGATGGTTGTCACTGACAGGTGCTAGGTAGGCCTATGTAACATCCGCGTGATGAGTAACTCTGCCTGAGACCTGAGACCTGAACGCTTGCATTAGCTCTAGCTCAGCAGGCTAACACAGTCTTGTGGGCAAGACCCCGGTTTGAACCCCGGTCACTCACATTGGTGCCGTAGCCCAGGTGGGTCTCTGCGAGTGAAATATGATATAAAGTGAGTCTACATAACAGTTCTGAGATAAGAAGGGCGAAATCAAACATGACTAATGCGATACGAGGTTCCAAGCCCTAACACACAGAGAAGTATCAAATTCAAAGGGCATCAAAGGTCACACACCGTTAGAGGGCGGATACTCTTGTGAAGTTCAGAGTGCACTGCCACAGAGTGCGGATGTTTTTTCCTCAAGAGTCTGTGCAGTCAGTCGCCCTGTTAGATGTGCAGCAGAGAGTTGCGTACAGTCGACGAGGGCCAGATTGTTGGTCACAGTGAAGTGACAGGGAAGGATGTTATGAGATGTACGCTGTCGTCGTGTGCCGAGCATGTGTTGAGTGATGTCTAGGTAGAGCAGAGCAGTCACTGTCTCGGTCTGGTTGGCATACAGTGTATCGTCTCATTTACCCTGATTGTTGTGCACTGTAAAGGGATATCAGGGGAGCTTCAATTTCACCACAAAACTGACTTTCAAGATGAACTTTTACTGGATACCCACAATCCTCCTCTCCCTCTGCCTCTCCAGTGCTGCCAACATGATAAGCTCCCACAACTGTAAAGGTAAGACCTGGGCCTGCTTAAAAGCACACGTTCTATAGTAGTTATGACTGAAAATATGATGTATTATGTATACTAAGTACTATCCATCCAGATGTAATGTATGTACATGTAACAACAAAATAAAAACCTGGGGGGGATCGATATGGGCCAAAATTAATAAATAAAAAGCTCTGGGCCAGTTCAGGAACGTTATAAAATGTTCATATACAAATGTATTATGTAGAATATATATGAATGTCTGTCAGGTAAAATAGGGAATCGTTTCAAGTCTAATTATTACATTTCTATCTGAATGTTTCACCCATGAACTCATTTTGATAGGACCTGCAGAAATGAAACGGCAGGGGTGGGGGTGACAAGGATTAATCTAAATGACTCACATTTTCTATTCCACACAGTTACAGGACTGCCTCTCTCCACCACTTTTTGAAATCTCAGGCCACAACAGTTGTTTTGGAGAATGTTCAATGTGTGGGTTAAAATACTGTCAAATTATGCATGTGAATAATCCAAACATGAGAGTATAAAAAGACTAGGTAAGCCTCAGAAGCCATTTCCTCTGTGTGTGTGTGTGTGTGTGTGTGTGTGTGTGTGTGTGTGTGTGTGTGTGTGTGTGTGTGTGTGTGTGTGTGTGTGTGTGTGTGTGTGTGTGTGTGTGTGTGTGTGTGTGTGTGTGTGTGTGTGTGTGTGTGTGTGTGTGTGTGTGTGTGTGTGTGTGTGTGTGTGTGTGTGCGTGCGTGTGCGCGTGTGCGCGTGCGTGCGTGTGTGTGTGTGTGTTTACTATACTTGTGAGTTCCAAAAGTCCTCAGAAGTTCGCTAAAATTCTGATAATGTTTAACAAGTAAAATAGGTATTTTAGGCTTAGGGGTTAGGTTCAGGGTTAGGGTTAGAAGTTAAGGTTAGGGTTAGGGAGAATAGGATTTTGAATGGGAATCCATTGTTAGTCCCCCAAAAGTCCTCACAGGTATAGAAATACATAGCTGTGTATGTGTGTGTGTTCAAGATCAAAGAGACAAGCAATTTGACAAATGACAGGAGTGGCAAGGACTGGAACGTTAGCTAAAAAGACTGGTAACCAGAGTAGGTTTCTACTAGCCTGGTCCCAGATCTGTTGACAGTGACTCAAATGCTGTCATTGTCAAGCTAAAAAGTCTGGTCTCACAAAAATTGGTTTGGCATGACAATTCTATAAGGACTTGGCAAGAGAGCAGAAACAGACTGGCACCCAGGCTAGGTTTACACCCCATTGCACTCACCAAATCTTGCTGTGTCAGATCAGTGATTTCTTCAAGGAAAGACGGAGGGAAGTATTTAAACAGAGCCCTTGTCTACTTCCCCCTGATATAACGCACACAACTGACGGCCTCTGTTTGACTTTTGACCTTCCCTCACCAGACAAGCTCAGAACGTTCCATGTGGTCCGTGTGTCTGTCAACGGCACTGCATCGGTCAGCTGCCCCAACCTGACAGGCAAGGACCAGGAGGAAATGAGATTCCACCTTTACTTGGGCTTGGTCGAGGTTGGCAACCACACTCACGACAGTGCTCACAACCACAACTTCACAGAGACCGTGAGTCCTGTTGGGGAGGGTCTGGGGCTGAGGGTGAACGAACAGGACCATACGGTCAGTTTTGTCCTCTCTGGAATGACCACGGAGCGCGCTGGGGTCTATACCTGTGAGGGGCAACCCATGTACCCACCTCCCATTGAGAAAGTACAAGATGAGACTCAGACCGTGGTCCTGGTTGAAGGTATGTTTACTTCAAAAGGAACTAATCTATTGCAAGCACACACAAATTCACACGCATGCGCGCAGGCATGCAGGCATGCATGCACGCACAGTGGTTCAAAATGCTATATCTTGATTTGAAGGAATATACACTGAGTGTACAAAACATTAGGAACACCTGCTCTTCCCATGACAAAGACTGATCAGGTAAATCCAGGTGAAAGCTATGGTCCCTTAATGATGTCACCTGTTAAATCCACGTCAATCAGTGTAGATAAAGGGGAGGAGACAGGTTAAAGAAGGATTTTTAAGCCTTGAGACAATTGAGATATGGATTGTGTATATTTGCCAATCAGAGGGTGAATGGGCAAGACAAAGATTTAAGTGCATTTTGACAGAATATGGCAGTAGGTGCCAGACACATCGGTTTGAGTGTGTCAAGAACTGCAACGCTGCTGCGTTTTTCATGCTCAACAGTTTCCCGTGTGTATCAAGAATGTTCCACCACCCACAGGTCATTCAATTAACTTGACACAACTGTAGGAAGCGTTGGAGTCAACATGGGCCAATATCCCTATGGAAGGAACGCTTTCGACACAATGTTGAGTCCATGTTCCGACGAATTAAGGCTGTTCTGAGGGCAAAAGGGGATGCATCTCAATATTAGGAAGGTGTTCCTAATGTTTTATGCATTTAGTGTATATTCTAATGATGTACTTGTGCTTAAAGGCCAAACGGGCCAGTTTCCTGGACCTAGATCATCTACTTATTTGACTTAAAATGCACTTTCAGTGTAAAAACTCAAGTACCCCAGGAGTATACTTAATCTGGATCTGTAAAACTACCCCTTGAAGTTTAAAACTTACATCTCTCTCTCTCTGATTGGTTGGTCAGCATACCAGTGCCAGGCAGGAAAGACTGTGGGATGTGTAGGCTCTAGAGTGGATGGTGTCCCAGTTTGGGCATGGGTGCTGGGGTTCTGGATCACCATCATCTATGGCCTGGCTGTCACTGTCATCGCCTTTGTCATCTGGGTAAGTGGCATCTCGCTTCCTTTACTCAGAGAGATGGTAACTTGTCTTACATCCATGAGGTGCTCTCAAGCCTTGGAATAAAATCAATGCATAATGAACTATTTTGTCCAAGAATGTAATATAGAATACAGTACCAGTCAAATGTCATCACACCTACTCACCTACTCATTTTTGTTACTATTTGCTGCATTGTAGAATAATAGTGAAAACATTAAAACGATGAAATAACACATATGGAATCATGTAGTAACCAAAAAAAGTTTTTTTTTAAATCTAAATATATTTTATATTCGAGATTCTTCAAAGTAGCCACCCTTTGCCTTGATGGCAGCTTTGCACAGTCTTGGCATTCTCTCAGCCAGCTTCACCTGGAATGCTTTTCCAACAGTCTTGAAGGAGTTCCCAAATGTGCTGAGCACTTGCTGGCTGCTTTTCCTTCACTCTGCGGTCCAACTCATCCCAAACCATCTCAATTGGGATGAGGTCAGGTGATTGTGGAGGCCAGGTCATCTGATGGAGGACTCCATCACTCTCGTTCTTGGTCAAATAGCACTTACATCGCCCAGAGGAGTGTTTTGGGTCATAGTCCTGTGAATTTTCCCACAAAGTGCAAACCAGATGGAATGGCGTATCGCTGCTGAATGCTGTAGTAGCCATGCTGGTTAAGTGTGCCTTGAATTCTAAATAAATCAGTGTCACCAGAAAAGCCCCCCCATACCATCACACCTCCTCCTCCATGCTTCACGGTGGGAACCACACATGCAGGAATCATCCGTTCACCTACTCTACGTTTCACAGACACGGCGGTTGGAACCAAAAATCTCAAATTTGGACTCATCAGACCAAAGACAGATTTCCACCGGTCTTGTGTCCATTACTCATGTTTCTTGGCCCAAGTAAGTCTCTTCTTCTTATTGGTGTCCTTTAGTAGTGGTTTCTTTGCAGCAATTCGACCATGAAGGCCTGATTCAGGCAGTCTGAACAGTCTGAACAGATGATGTTGAGATGTGTCTATTACTTGAACTCTGTGAAGCATTAATTTGGATTGCAATCTGAGAAGCAGTTAACTCTAATGAACTTATCCTCTGCAGCAGAGGTAACTCTTGGTCTTCCTTTCCATTGGCAGTCCTCATGAGAGCCAGTTTCATCATAGCACTTGATGGTTTTTGCAACTGCACTTGAAGAAACTTTCAAAGTTCTTGACATCTTCTGAATTGACTGACCTTCATGTTTTAAAGTAATGATGTACTGTAATTTCTCTTTGCTTATTTGAGCTGTTCTTGCCATAATATGGACTTGGTCTTTCACCAAATAGGGCTATCTTTTGTATACCCCCCTACCTTGTCACAACTGATTGGCTCAAACGCATTAAGAAGGAAAGACATTTAACATATGAACTTTTAGCAAGGCACACCTGTTAATTGAAATGCATTCCAGGTGACTTCCGCATGAAGCTGGTTGAGAGAATGCCAAGAGTGTGCAACGCTGTCATCATGGCAAAGGGTAGCTACTTTGAAGAATCTCCAATATAAAATATATTTAGATTTATTTAACACTTTTTTTGGTTACTACATGATTCCATATATGTTATTTCATAGTTTTGATGTCTACTCTATTCACTATCTTCACTACTATTCTACAATGTAGAAAATAAAGACAAACCCTTAAATGAGTAGGTGTGTCCAAACTTTTGACTGGTACTGTATGTATTGAAAACACAAGTGATACATGGAGACAGATTTATGCAACTACCACTGCATACATATACAGAGCTCACCCTACTCACTCTCCACCTCTTTCTGTGAATTTGATCCTCAGCTCAGACTGAAGAGAGTGAAGTGTTCCCAGAGCGACTACATGAACATCAAACCCAAAGCTCCACTCAGGGGGCCCAGGAAGAAGCAGGGGGTCCAGCATCCAATCCGAATGGGACGATACTGATCACTCATCCTCAGACAAAAGCAACACGAAAGTCGAGCCTTTATTGGCCCTTGAGGGCTGACTGGAGAAACAGACAAAGTTCTTTATGTAAATACAAAAGCTAGCTCTTCAAATTATGTGGTGTACATCTAATTGTTCATCTGATTGTGTGTAAATAAAGAGAGTTATCTTAGAAATGTGAATCAAATAATTATAGTCTGATGTAATATGATCTTCTGGGAAACTATTGAGAATGTAGTTTTGAAGTTGTGGACAGCATACTATATAAGAAAATATCCCCATGCATACTGTAGAGAACGAACACACGCCAACACACACAATTTGGTTATGTGTACAGTTACAGGGATATCCTCTTTGATTTGTAGTGGGTGTGTAGGAAGACCCTAGCTCTGTGGTGAATGGGTCTCACAGGAAACAGTGGTTCCCGAATATGAGGGGACTGAACCTCATTTTCACACACTCTCTCTGAGAGCCACTGATTGTCATGTACAGTATTTGTATCAAAATAAGGGACTATCTTACATTGAAACTGGCATACTGAATTATTAAATCCCTGATTGTCCTTTTATAATGGACTAATTCTTTGTTACTGTACTTCATTTGTAAAAAGTTTTTTACACCTTTATTTAACTAGGCAAGTCAGTTAAGAACAAATTCTTATTTTCAATGACAGCCTAGGAACAGTGGGTTAACTGCCTGTTCAGGGGTAGAACGACAGATTTGTACCTTGTCAGCTCGGGGATTTGAACTTGCAACCTTCCGGTTACTAGTCCAACGCTCTAACCACTAGGCTACCCTGTTGGTGGTTCCAGTGGTTCAAATCGAGCATTCCCCAGCTACAGGCCTCTCTCAACTGTTTCAGTGTATTGCAATATTGTCACGACTTCCACCGAAGTCGGTCCCTCTCCTTGTTCGGGCAGTGTTCGGTGGTCGAGGTCACCGACCTTCTAGCCATCATTGATCCATTTTTCATTTTCCATTGGTTTTGTCTTGTCTTCCTACACACCTGGTTCCAATCCCATCAATTACAGGTTGTGTATTTAATCTTCTGTTTGTCCTTGTCGGAGATTGTGTGTTGTATGTAGGTGTTTATTGTTATTCTGGTGTGCGATGGTTTTTGCACCCTCTATTTGTTATTTTGTTTACTTTGGTTTTCGGAGGTTTTGATGTTTATTAAACAGCTCCGTTTTTACCAAGTTCATTCTCCTGCGCCTGACTTCCCTGCCACCAGCATGCACCACATTACAAATATTTTAGTTTTAACCATTGTTTAACCAGATTTTTATAGAACAACTTACAACTCGTCCTTTAAGGGTTAACTTAAGTAACTCAGCCACGAGGAAACGTTAAAATACAAACAAAACTGCTGTAATGACAAAAACAAAAAAAACACACCTAGCATCACTTCCTGTCTACTGTTTCCTTGGAGGCTTGTGTTTTGTGCCATTGTGCACTAGAGTATGCATAAGAGGGACTGCACCCTGATGTTGCACACCTTGTAGTTTCTGTGTAGATAGGGCAAACACATTAAACCAACGGACTATTTTATTTTTTATTTAACCTTTATTTAATCAAGCTGGTGATTTAAATTGAGCATTCCCAAGCTTACAGGCCTCTCTCAACTGTTTCAGTGTATTGCAATATTTTAGTTTTAATCATTGTTTACAGATTACTATAGAACAACTTACAACTCGTCCTTTGAGGGTTAACTTAAGTAACTCAGCCACGAGGAAACGTTAAAATACAAACAAAACTGCTGTAATGACAAAAACAAAAAAAACACACCTAGCATAATTTCCTGTCTACTGTTTCCTTGAAGAGTGTGTTTTGTGCCATTTTATACTAGAGTATGCATAAGAGGGACTGCACCCTGATGTTGCACACCTTGTAGTTTCTGTGTAGATAGGGCAAACGCATTAAACCAACAGACTATTACATTACATACATTTTTTAAAACCTTTATTTAACCAGGAAAAGCCCATTGAGACCCAGAGTCTCTTTCTCAAGGGAGACTTGGCCAAGAAGGCAGCAACAATCAATACATTACATAATTAAAACATACAACAATACAACATGATCCAGCCTAAAAAAAGCATTTACACTCCTCTGTAACAGAGTCTCCCATCATTATTTTAAATTAATTCAGTGGCACTAACATATCTAGATGAAACATGGATTGTAGACTATTCAATGCATCTGGTGCACAAGAAGAGAATGCAATCTTGCCTAATACTGTGAATGTCCTGGGGACTTTAAGTAGCAACCACCTAGCAGACCGGGTATGGTAACTGCTGGTGGAGAAGGAGACCAGACTACAGAGGTAAAGAGGGAGTTTAGGGCTTTGTAGATGAACACATTCAAATGTATCTTTCTGCGCATATAAAGTGAGGTCCAACCTACCATTTGGTACCATGTGCAATGGTGGGTGAGTGACTTGGCATTTGTAATAAAGCGCAAGGATCAATGATACACAGTCCAGTCTCTGTAAGACGGAGGAGGTTGCATGCATATACAACAAGTCACCATAATCAATTACAGTGAGAGGGCTGTACAGGCTATGAGGTGTACAGGTTTCATGTCGCAATGAAACAGCAGTCACATACCAAACGGCACCCTTTTCTCTTTATAGTGCACAATATTTATATTATATATTACATATACTGTATACTACAGTGCATTCGTGAAGTATTCAGACCCCTTGACTTTTTCCAAATTTTGTTACATTACAGCCTTATTCTAAAATGGATTAAATTGTCCCCCCCTTCATCAATCTACATACAATACCCTGTAATGACAAAGCAAAAACACGTTTTTAGACATTTTTGCAAATGTATTAAAAATCAAAACTGAAAATCAGATCAAATCAAATTTTATTTGTCACATACACGTGTTTAGCAGATGTTATTGGGGTGTAGCAAAATGCTTGTGTTTCTAGCTCTAACAGTGCAGTAATATCTAACAGTAATATCTAACAATTTCATAACAATATACACAAATCTAAAGTAAAGGAATGGAATTAAGAATATATAAATATTTGGGAGAGTAATGTCAGAATGGCAAAGACTAAGATACAGTAGAATAGGATAGAATACAGTATATACAGTGGGGAGAACAAGTATTTGATAAACTGACGATTTTGCAGGTTTTCCCACTTACAAAGCATGTAGAGGTCTGTAATTTTATATCATTACTTCAACTGTGAGAGACGGAATCTAAAACAAAAATTCAGAAAATCACATTGTATGATTTTTAAGTAATTCATTTGTATTTTATTGCATGATATAAGTATTTGATCACCTACCAACCAGTAAGAATTACGGCTCTCACACACCCTTTTCATTTTTCTTTAAGAAGCCCTCCTGTTCTCCACTCATTACCTGTATTAACTGCACCTGTTTGAACTCGTTACCTGTATAAAAGACACCTGTCCACACACTCAATCAAACAGACTCCAACCTCTCAACAATGGCCAAGACCAGGGAGCTGTGTAAAGACATCAGGGATAAAATTGTAGACCTGCACAAGGCTGGGATGGGCTACAGGACAATAGGCAAGCAGCTTGATGAGAAGGCTGTTGGCGCAATTATTAGAAAATTGAAGAAGTTCAAGATGATGGTCAATCACCCTCGGTCTGGGGCTCCATGCAAGATCTCACCTCGTGGGGCATCAATGATCATGAAGAAGGTGAGGGATCAGCCCAGAACTACACGGCATGACCTGGTCAATGACCTGAAGAGAGCTGGGACCACAGTCTCAAAGAAAACCCACTATGCCGTCATGGATTAAAATCCTGCAGTGCACGCAAGGTCCCCCTGCTCATGCCAGAGCATGTCCAGGCCTGTCTGAAGTTTGCCAATGACCATCTGGATGATCCAGAGGAGGAATGGGAGAAAGTCATGTGGTCTGATGAGACAAAATATAGCTTTTTGGTCTAAACTCCACTCGCCGTGTTTGGAGGAAGAAGAAGGATGAGTACAACCCCAAGAACACCATCCCAACCATGAAGCATGGAGTTGGAAAAGGGGACAGGATGGCTGCACCCTATTGAGGGGAGGATGGATGGGGCCATGTATCGCAAGATTGTGGCCAACAACCTCCTTCCCTCAGTAAGAGCATTGAAGATGGGTCGTGGCTGGGTCTTCCAGCATGACAACAACCCGAAACACACAGCCAGGGTAACTAAGGAGTGGCTCCGTAAGAAGTATCTCAAGGTCCTGGAGTGGCCTAGCCAGTCTCCAGACCTGAACCCAATAGAAAATCTTTGGAGGGAGCTGAAAGTTTGTATTGCCCAGGAACAGCCCCAAAACTTGAAGGATCTGGAGAAGGTCTGTATGGAGGAGTGGGCCAAAATCCCTGCTGCAGTGTGTGCAAACCTGGTCAAGAACTACAGGAAACGTATGATCTCTGTAATTGCAAACAAAGATTTCTGTACCAAATATTAAGTTCTGCTTTTCTGATGTACCAAATATGTATGTCATGCAATAAAATGCAAATGAATTACTTAAAAATCATACAATGTGATTTTCTGGATTTTTGTTTTAGATTCCATCTCTCACAGTTGAAGTGATATAAATTACAGACCTCTACATGCTTTGTAAGTAGGAAAACCTGCTAAATCGGCAGTGTATCAAATACTTGTTCTCCCCACTGTACATATATGAGTAATGCAAAATATGTAAATATTATTAAAGTGGCCAGTGATTCCATGTCTATGTATATAGGGCAGCAGCCTCTAATGTGTAAGTGGTGGCTATTTAACAGTAATTAACTGCTTGATGGCCTTGAGATAGAAGCTGTTTTTCAGTCTCTTGGTTCCAACTTTGATGCACATGTACTGACCTCGCCTTCTGGATGATAGTGGGGTGAACAGGCAGTGGCTCGGGTGGTTGTTGTCCTTGATGATCTTTTTGGCCTTCCTGTGACATTGGGTGGTGTAGGTGTCCTGGAGAGCAGGTAGTTTGCCCCCGGTGATACGTTGTCCAGACCTCACTACCCTCTGGAGAGCCTTACGATTGTGGGCGGAGAAGTTGCCGTACCAGGCGGTGATACAGCCCGACAGATGCATCTGTAAAAGTTTGTGAGTGTTTTTGGCGACAATCCAAATTTCGTCAGCCTCCTGAGGTTGAACAGGCTCTGTTGCGCCTTCTTCACCACGCTGTCTGTGTGGGTGGACCATTTCAGTTTGTCCGTGATGTGTACGCCGAGGAACTTCAAACTTTCCACCTTCTCCACTACTATCCTGTTGATGTGGATGGGTGTGCACCCTCTGCTGTTTCCTGAAGTCCACGATCATCTCCTTTGTTTTGTTGACGTTGAGTGTGAGGTTATTTTCCTGACACCACACTCCAAGGGCCCTCACCTCCTCCCTGTAGGCCGTCTCGTCGTTGTTGGTAATCAAGCCTACCACTGCATTGTCGTCTGCAAACTTGATGATTGAGTTGGAGGCGTGCATGGCCACGCAGTCATGGGTGAACAGGGAGTACAGGAGAGGGCTGAGTATGCACCCTTGTGGGGCCCCAGTTTTGAAGATCAGCGGGGTGGAAATTTTGTTTCCTACCCTCACCACCTGGGGATGGCCCGTCAGGATGTCCAGGACCCAGTTGCACATGGCGGGGTCGAGACCCAGGGTCTCGAGCTTAATGACGGGTTTGGAGGGTACTATGGTGTTAAATGCTGAGCTGTAGTCGATGAACAGCATTCTTACATAGGTATTCCTCTTGTCCAGATGGGTTAGGGCAGTGTGCAGTGTGATTGCGATTGCATCGTCTGTGGACCTATTGGGGCGGGAAGCAAATTGGAGTGGGTCTAGGGTGTCAGGTAGGGTGGAGGAGATATGATCATTGACTAGTCTCTCAAAGTCATTTAGCTCAGTTACCTTAGCTTTCTTGGGAACTGGAACAATAGTGGCCCTCTTGAAGCATGTGGGAACAGCAGCCTGGATAAGTATTGATTGAATATGTCCGTAAACACACCAGCCAGCTGGTCTGCGCATGCTCTGAGGAGGCGGCTAGGGATGCCCCCTGGGCCGGCAGCCTTGCGAGAGTTAACACGTTTAAATGTTTTACTCAAGTCGGCCACGGAGAAGTAGAGCCCACAGTTTTTGGTAGCGGGCCGCGTTGGTGGCACTGTATTGTCCTCAAAGTGCGCAACAAAGTTGTTTAATTTGTCTGGGAGGAAGATGTAGATGTCCACGATGGGGCTGGTTTTCTTTTTGTAATCCGTGATTGTCTGCAGACCCTGCCACATGTCTTGTGTTTGAGCCTTTGAATTGCGACTCCACTTTGTCTCTATACTGACGCTTTGCTTTTTTGATTGCTTTACGGAGGGAATAACAACACTGTTTGTATTCAGCCATGTTTCCAGTCGCCTTGCCATGATTAAATGCGGTAGTATGTGCTTTCAGTTTGCGCGAATGCTGTCATCAATCCACAGTTTCTGGTTAAGAAAGGTTTTAATAGTCACAGTGGTTACAACATCTCCTATACACTTCCTTATAAACTCGCTCACCGAATCAGCGTATACGTCAATGTTATTGTCTGAGGCTACCCGGGAACATATCCCAGTCCACATGATCAAAGCAATATTGAAGCATGGAATCCGATTGGTCCGAACAGCGTTGGATAGACCTAAGCACGGGCATTTCCTGTTTTGGTTTCTGCCTATAGAAGGGGAGCAACAAGATGGAGTCATGGTCAGATTTGGGGGAGGGCCTTGTATGCATTGCGGAAGTTAGAGTAGCAGTGGTCGAGTGTGTTACTCAGTCGTGCACTGCAATCGATATGCTGATAGAATGTAGTTCTATCCTTGTTATTGGATTAGTTTTGTTAAAATCCCCAGCTACAATAAATGCAGCCCCAAGATTGCATAAAGTCCAGTGAAGTTCCTTGATGGCCGTCTTGGTATCAGCTTGCGGGGGGATATACACAGCTGTGACGATAACTGAGGAGAGTTCTCTTCAGAGATAATACGGTTGGCATTTGATTGTGAGCAATTCTAGGTCAGGTGAACAAATGGACTTGAGCTCTTGTATGTTGTTACAATTACACCATGAGTCGTTAATCATCAAACATTCAAACCCACTGTCACGTGTGCTCCCTCTCCGGCCTCTAGGTCACCAGGCTGCTTGTTATTGCGCACACCTGTCACCATCGCGTCATCAGACTTACCTGGACTCCATCACTTCCCTGATTACCTTCCCTATATATGTCGCTCCCTTTGGTTCCTTCCCCAGGCGTCATTGTTTCTGATTCTTGTTTGTGTGCTGTTTGTGTTTCTTGTTTTGTATTATGTTCTGTTTATTTTATTAAAACACTCACTCCCTGAACTTGCTTCCAGACTTTCAGAGCACATCGTTATAGAATGACGCCTCACCTAGTGAAGCATCAGGGAGTGTTTATTAATTTTTTATCATGTATTTTTTGGGTGGGAATGACGTCGGGTCCGGGAGCCGTTACAGGCTCTCATGCCTTAGACAGATTGCCAGGCTCCCCTGCCTCCGCCGGCTCGTCAGGCTCTCATGCTTCAGCCGGATTGCCAGGCTCCCCTGCCTCAGCTGGTCTGTCAGGTTCCCTCGCTCCAGCCGGCGACAGGTTCAACTGATGATGAAGATTGTAACAGAGAACCTGCTGACACAGGAGCTGTGCATGAAGGAGGAGGTGTACCATCAGAGCCTCATCAAGCCACTGCACATACGGATCAGCAGGTACGTAGGGAAGCTAGCTGCGTCTCAATGTAAGGCAGGGCTGGGATCAATTCCATTTCAATTGAGTCAATTCAGGAAGTAAAGTGACATTTATATTGCCATTGAAAATATTAGAAAATGTTTAGCTCAAATATGTTTGTCTTGTACAGAAGTCATAGGCAGAGGACCTGGCCCTCCCACAGCTCCATAAAGTCACTGTCTACACAGAGCTGCACCAGGCCTTCCAACAAGCACACTTCATCATCCTCCTGGATTTTAATTTTTTTTTTTTTAACCTTTATTTAACTAGGCAAGTCAGTTAAGAACAAATTCTTATTTTCAATGACGGCCTAGGAACAGTGGGTTAACTGCCTGTTCAGGGGCAGAACGACAGATTTGTACCTTGTCAGCTCGGGGATTTGAACTCGCAACCTTTCGGTTACTAGTCCAACGCTCTAACCACTAGGCTACCCTGATATTTGGCCTGAGGACAGAGAGGGTGGAGGATGAGAAAGAAAGCAAGGTTTGTAGTTTGAATGGCTCGTAGGTTAGTTAGAGCACGGTGAAAGCAACACCAGGGTTGTGGGTTGGATTCTTGTATCATCCACTCCACATACGCTGAACATATGTCCAGTTCTTTCAGTGTTGACAGTTCTTTAAGTTGCTTTGGATAAAAGTGTCTGCTAAGTGAACATATTATTTTTAAGGTGAGAAAGGTGTCGGAGCGTTACCAACCGTATGGGCACCTCAACGACGAAAGGGCGCACATGAACGTGGCGGTGATTGTGGCTGGGAACTCCTCGGTTAACCTGAAGTGCTCCCTTTTGCTAGAGTATGCTCCCTCGGTTGACAGCGGACGCTTTGTGGGCATGGCAACTCAACTGGAGTACGAGGCGGGGCCCACATTGCACAGAAGCTGTCTGTGAAGACTGCAGGTAACAAATCAAAATTGTACATTTACATACATTTTGCTCTCATACTTAGTCAGTGCATTCAGCTAAAGTAGACGACAACAACATATCCCAGTCATTTCAAGTGAAACATTCCTCAAATCAACTTTTTTTCCTTCATTTTTTCATTACCATTACATTTGTATCTATAAAATGGATAAACATATTCACCTTAAATTGGAGAAAAACAAACCTAAAACATTAATGTGATTCTTCTTTATCATTTCTGTCAGATGTGACAGATGTCATTGGTTGGGGCAACATCAGCGGCAGTTCCCATGTTGACCTACAGAGGGTGAAGGTTTTCCAATACGAAGGGGCCATCTGGGGACCATCAGAGTTTTCTCAGCCAGTCCTAGAGATTATATATGACAGGTAATTTAACTGTTTGCCAATAGGTTATTGCCAAATTGTTTATCAATGAGTCTGTACTGTTCCTCTAGTCTGTTTGTGCTGTATAGCCAACTCCTATGGTCGTTGTCATGACAAAATGTCCTTAGGATTTGGCAAAGACAACACTGTCAGATCTGGGACGAAGCTACGGTTCCTGTGCTATTTCATTAAAAAATAAATAAAAGGAGAGCCGCACACTCTAGGAGCTCAGATGCAAAAATTGTATGTCCAACGTTTCAACAGACAAGCTGTCTTCACCTGTGCTATTTCATACCTATATTCAACAACCATAAAAATACCACTGCACTAAGTTTTGATAATGTGTCATCAGTGCTCTAGTTCTAAGACACACATAGTACACCCAAATTTTGAATACATTTTTTTCTCAAAGGAAATGGCTACAGTTTGACTTTCTGAATTTGGTCAGTTCCCAACGTGCCACTGTAGCCTCCAAGTCCCAGAGGGCTACAGCCATATCAGCCACTAATAGGATCATTGCAGTTCTAAAGGCCTGGAACTACAACTCTTCTGCTAAGGAGGTCCTCTCCTTTGGCATACTCAGCACAGGTAGGGTTAAAAGTCAACATAGTGAAAGCTGCAGGTAGGAGGGAATAATACTAGTCTGGTCCCAGATCTGTTTGTGCAGATGTGCCAACTCCTTTAGTCATTGACATGACTTAGCTATAGAAAGACTGCATCATTAATTTATTTCACCTTTATTTAACCAGGTAGGCAAGTTGAGAATAAGTTCTCATTTACAATTGCGACCTGGCCAAGATAAAGCAAAGCAGTTCGACAGATACAACGACACAGAGTTACACATGGAGTAAAACAAACATACAGTCAATAATACGGTATAAACAAGTCTATATACAATGTGAGCAAATTAGGTGAGAAGGGAGGTAAAGGCAAAAAAGGCCATGGTGGCAAAGTAAATACAATATAGCAAGTAAAACACTGGAATGGTAGTTTTGCAATGGAAGAATGTGCAAAGTAGAAATAAAAATAATGGGGTGCAAAGGAGCAAAATTAATTAATTAATTAATTAATCAATTAATTAATTAATTAAATACAGTTGGGAAAGAGGTAGTTGTTTGGGCTAAATTATAGGTGGGCTATGTACAGGTGCAGTAATCTGTGAGCTGCTCTGACAGTTGGTGCTTAAAGCTAGTGAGGGAGATAAGTGTTTCCAGTTTCAGAGATTTTGGTAGTTCGTTCCAGTCATTGGCAGCAGAGAACTGGAAGGAGAGGCGGCCAAAGAAAGAATTGGTTTTGGGGGTGACTAGAGAGATATACCTGCTGGAGCGTGTGCTACAGGTGGGAGATGCTATGGTGACCAGTGAGCTGAGATAAGGGGGGACTTTACCTAGCAGGGTCTTGTAGATGACATGGAGCCAGTGGGTTTGGCGACGAGTATGAAGCGAGGGCCAGCCAACGAGAGCGTACAGGTCGCAATGGTGGGTAGTATATGGGGCTTTGGTGACAAAACGGATTGCACTGTGATAGACTGCATCCAATTTGTTGAGTAGGGGATTGGAGGCTATTTTGTAAATGACATCGCCAAAGTCGAGGATTGGTAGGATGGTCCGTTTTACAAGGGTGTTTGGCAGCATGAGTGAAGGATGCTTTGTTGCGAAATAGGAAGCCAATTCTAGATTTAACTTTGGATTGGAGATGTTTGATATGGGTCTGGAATGAGAGTTTACAGTCTAACCAGACACCTAGATATTCGTAGTTGTCCACGTATTCTAAGTCAGAGCCGTCCAGAGTAGTGATGTTGGACAGGCGGGTAGGTGCAGGTAGCGATCGGTTGAAGAGCATGCATTTAGTTTTACTTGTATTTAAGAGCAATTGGAGGCCACGGAAGGAGAGTTGTATGGCATTGAAGCTTGCCTGGAGGGTTGTTAACACAGTGTCCAAAGAAGGGCCGGAAGTATACAGAATGGTGTCATCTGTGTAGAGGGGGATCAGAGACTCACCAGCAGCAAGAGCGACCTCATTGATGTATACAGAGAAGAGAGTCGGTCCAAGAATTGAACCCTGTGGCACCCCCATAGAGAGTGCCAGAGGTCCGGACAGCAGACCCTCCAATTTGACACACTGAACTCTATCAGAGAAGTATTTGTTGAACCAGGCGAGGCAATCATTTGAGAAACCAAGGCTGTCGAGTCTGCCGATGAGGATGTGGTGATTGACAGAGTCGAAAGCCTTGGCCAGATCTATGAATACGGCTGCACAGTAATGTTGCTTATCAATGGCGGTTAAGATATCGTTTAGGACCTTGAGCGTGGCTGAGGTGCACCCATGACCAGCTCTGAAACCAGATTGCATAGCAGAGAAGGTATGATGAGATTCGAGTTTAGATTGTAGGATGGCATCAAGTTTAGATTGTAGGATGGCTGGGGTGTTAAGCATGTTCCAGTTTAGGTCGCCTAGCAGCACGAGCTCTGAAGATAGATGGGGGGCAATCAGTTCACATATGGTGTCCAGAGCACAGCTGGGGGCAGAGGGTGGTCTATAGCAGGCGGCAACGGTGAGAGACTTGTTTTTAGAGAGGTGGATTTTTAAAAGTAGAAGTTCAAATTGTTTGGGTACAGACCTGGATAGTAGGACAGAACTCTGCAGGCTATCTTTGCAGTAGATTGCAACACCGCCCCCTTTGGAAGTTCTATCTTGTCTGAAAATGTTGTAGTTTGGAATTAAAATTTCTGAATTTTTGGTGGTCTTCTTAAGCCAGAATTCAGACACAGCTAGAACATCCGGGTTGGCAGAGTGTGCTAAAGCAGTGAATAGAACAAACTTAGGGAGGAGGCTTCTAATGTTAACATGCATGAAACCAAGGCTATTACGGTTTCAGAAGTCGCCAAAAGAGAGCGCCTGGGGAATAGGAGTGGAGCTAGGCACTGCAGGGCCTGGATTCACCTCTACATCGCCAGAGGAACATAGGTGTTAAGCAGGTGAATGAGGACCCAAAAGCAACTTGGCGAAAACAGAGTCTTTAATCCAGTAAAGTAAATCTACAATCATAAAGCATAATTCCACTCGTAATGACGAGAACAGACTGGAGACTCGATCATGAACTGCAGGTTGCCTCGGGAAGGCACTTGAACGTAGCAGACTCAGACACCTGCTCACCACGCAGCATCTGAGGGAAACACGACACGACAGGGCGATACACAGACACAGCACGGTGAACAATAGACAAGGATCCGACAGGGCAGGAACGGAAAACAAGGGGAGAAATAGGGACTCTAATCAGGGAAAAAGATAGGGAACAGGTGTGGGAAGACTAAATGATTGATTAGGGAATAGGAACAGCTGGGAGCAGGAACGGAACGATAGAGAGAAGAGAGAGGGAAGGGAGAGAGAAAAAGGGAAACGAACCTAGAAAGACCAGCAGGGGGAAAATGAACAGAAGGAAAAGCAAAATGACAAGACAATCTAAGACAAAACATGACAGTACCCCCCCACTCACCGAGCGCCTCCTGGCGCTCTCGAGGAGGAACACTGGCAGCAATGGAGGAAATCATAGATCACAAACGGTCCAGCACGTCCCGAGAAAGAACCCAACTCCTCTCCTCAGGACCGTAACGGAAAAACGAAAAAAGGAAACTAGGGTACTACTCTAAAAAAAAAAAAATGAGACACGGGTAGAGAACTGAAAGCTTTAGAGCAAACAGGACCAAACAGGCCAGGAGAGTAACAACTAGGGACAGACTGAGACACAGCAAGGGCAGGAACAAGAACAGGAGAGATGCGATGGCAGGGAACAGACTGAGACCCAGCAAGACCAGGAGCAGAAGCAGAAAAAAATTACCAGACCTCTTCTGCGCGCAGTCCGAACACGCAGCCACGAAACGGCGCGTGTCACGCTCCTGAGTAGGCCACCAAAACCGCTGGCGAATAGAAGCAAGCGTACCCCGAACGCCGGGATGGCCAGCTAACTTGGCAGAGTGAGCCCACTGAAGAACAGCCAGACGAGTAGAAACAGGAACGAAAAGAAGGTTACTAGGGCAAGCGCGCGGCGACGCAGTGTGCGTGAGTGCTTGCTTAACCTGTCTCTCAATTCCCCAGACAGTCAACCCGACAACACGCCCAACAGGAAGGATCCCTCGGGATCGGTAGAAGCCACAGAAGAACTAAAGAGACGGGATAAAGCATGAGGCTTGGTGTTCTTAGTACCCGGGCAATAAGAAATAACGAATTCGAAACGAGCGAAAAACAACGCCCAACGAGCATGACGCGCATTCAGTCGTTTGGCAGAACGGATGTACTCAAGGTTCTCTTGGTCAGTCCAAATGACAAAAGGAACGGTCGCCCCCTCCAACCACTGTCGCCATTTGCCTAGGGCTAAACGGATGGCGAGCAGTTCGCGGTTAGCCACATCATAGTTACGTTCCGACGGTGACAGGCGATGAGAAAAATACGCACAAGGGTGGACCCCATCGTCAGTATCGGAGCGCTGGGACAGAATGGCTCCCACGCCCACCCCCGACGCGTCAACCTCAACAATAAACGGTTTAGTGACGTCAGGTGCAACAAGGATAGGAGCGGATGCAAAACGCTTCTTGAAGAGATCAGGACAACAATCATACGACCGGTGAGGAGGAAGGGAGTTGGTTCTGGACCGACTGAAGACCGTGCGCAGACCATGATACTCCTCCGGCACTCCTGTCAAATCACCAGGTTCCTCCTGAGAAGAGGGGACAGAACAAACAGGAGAAATAGCAGACATTAAACACTTCACATGACAAGAAACGTTCCAGGAAAGGATAGAATTACTAGACCAATCAAAAGAAGGATTATGACACACTAGCCAGGGATGACCCAAAACAACAGGTGTAAAAGGTGAACAAAAATCAAAAAGAAATGGTCTCACTATGGTTACCAGATACAGTGAGGGTTAAAGGTAGTGTTTCATATAATATACTGGGGAGAGGACTACCATCCAAGGCAAACATGACCGTGGGCTCCCTAACTGTCTGAGAGGAATGTCATGTTCCCGAGCCCAGGCTTCGTCCATAAAACAGCCCTCCGCCCCAGAGTCTATTAATGCACTGCAGGAAGCTGCCGATCCGGTCCAGCGTAGATGGACCGGTAAGGTAGTACAGGTACTTGACGGAGAGGACCGTCTAGTAGCGCTTATCAGTCGCCCTCCGCTTACTGATGAGCTCTGGCCTTTAACTGGACATGAAATGACAAAATGACCAGCGGAACCGCAATAGAGACAGAGGCGGTTGGTGATTCTCCGTTCCCTCTCCTTAGTCGAGATGCGAATACCCCCCAGCTGCATGGGCTCAACACCTGAGTCAGTGGGGAAAGATGGTAGTGTAGGGGAGAGGGGGGACACAGTTAACGCGAGCTCTCTTCTATGAGCTCGGTGACGAAGATCTACCCGTCGTTCAATGCGAATAGCGAGTTCAATCAAAGAATCCACGCTGGATGGAACCTCCCGAGAGAGAATCTCATCCTTAACCTTAGCGTGGAGTCCCTCCAGAAAACGAGCGAGCAACGCCTGCTCGTTCCAGTTACTGGAGGCAGCAAGAGTGCGAAACTCTATAGAGTAATCAGTTATGGATCGATTACCTTGACATAGGGAAGACAGGGACCAGGAAGCTTCTTTCCCAAAAACTGAACGATCAAAAACCCTTATCATCTCCTCTTTAAAGTTCAGATAATTGTTAGTACACTCAGCGCTTGCCTCCCAGATAGCTGTGCCCCACTGCCGAGCCCGACCAGTAAGGAGTGATATGACGTAGGCAATCCGAGCTCTCTCTCTGAGTATGTGTTGGGTTGGAGAGAGAACACTATATCACACTGGGTGAGAAAGGAGCGGCACTCAGTGGGCTGCCCAGAATAACATGGTGGGTTATTAACCCTAGGTTCCGGAGGCTCGGAAGACCCGGAAGTAGCTGGTGGCACGAGACGAAGACTCTGATACTGTCCTGAGAGGTCGGAGACCTGAGCGGCCAGGGTCTCAACGGCATGCCGAGCAGCAGACAATTCCTGCTCGTGTCTGCCGAGCATCGCTCCCTGGAACTCGAGAGTAGAGTAGAGAGAATCCATAGTCGCTGGGTCCATTCTTGGTCGGATCCTTCTGTTAAGCAGGTGAATGAGGACCCAAAAGCAACTTGGCGAAAACAGAGTCTTTAATCCAGTAAAGTAAATCTACAATCATAAAGCATAATTCCACTCGTAATGACGAGAACAGACTGGAGACTCGATCATGAACTGCAGGTTGCCTCGGGAAGGCACTTGAACGTAGCAGACTCAGACACCTGCTCACCACGCAGCATCTGAGGGAAACACGACACGACAGGGCGATACACAGACACAGCACGGTGAACAATAGACAAGGATCCGACAGGGCAGGAACGGAAAACAAGGGGAGAAATAGGGACTCTAATCAGGGAAAAAGATAGGGAACAGGTGTGGGAAGACTAAATGATTGATTAGGGGAATAGGAACAGCTGGGAGCAGGAACGGAACGATAGAGAGAAGAGAGAGAGGAAGGGAGAGAGAAAAAGGGAAACGAACCTAAAAAGACCAGCAGGGGGAAAATGAACAGAAGGAAAAGCAAAATGACAAGACAATCTAAGACAAAACATGACAATAGGAGGAGTAGAATAAGGGTGCGGCTAAAAGCAATAAGAATTGGTCGTCTTAAGCCTGATCCTAGATCTGTATGTGCTGTAACATTAGTATTGACAACAGCCATAGGATTTGGCCATTGCAGCACCTAAAGATCTGGGACAAGGGTATGTAGTAATTGTATATATTGTATCAGCATTTTATATAATGTGTTTCAGGATAAGTTTCAATGTCACAAGCACAAGTAGAGTGAAATGCCTTTTTTGCAAACTCTTAACCCAACAATGCAGTAATCAACAACAAATGTAATACTAAAAATAATAAGGTATAACAAAAACATACAATAAATAAGAACACAAGAAAGTAAGTAAGCATACTAAATAAGTGCTTCCTATGAAGCCTATAGCCTATATTCATAGTGTCTGAGTATGAGTGCTGATTTAGGATCAGGTCCCGCCCTCCGTTAATTTATTATGATCTAAAAGGTTAAACTGATCCTAGATCGGCACTCCTTCTCTAAGACACTTTATGAATAAAGGCCCTGATATCGGTCCTCTCTTGGCCTCTCTGCAGGACAGTACAACCTCCCAGCTGGTGTAGTATTCTCAATGCTAGTGAACCTCCAGGATGGTAGATGGTCCGTGTTGTCTGATGTAATTGGTGATGAGAAGAGGGCCACACTGCAGATTGCTGCAGACCAACTCAGGGAGGTGAGTATAGTAACTAGGACACAGACACAGCAATCACATTGTGTCTCATAGCTTAGTATGCTTCTGTGCCAGTGTTTTTAGATTATTTCCCAGGACCTTTAATATTTCAATTGAAACCAATTAAATCCCAAATATTTTTAGGAGGGAGGCACAGTGGTAAGAGTGTGTGTGTGTCTGTGGGGGCAGGGGAAACATCTGTAATGCATTGCCCTCATTCCTTTGGATTAATTGATTTTTCATGAACTTTAATTGCAAAGTAATGTATCTTTTGTGTTTATACTATTTTGTTTACACTATCCCTAGGAGAAAGATCTTGCATCAAAGGACAAGAAAAGACACTGCATGAATATACACTAGTTTCTGACGCACTTCCTGTCAGAGTTGTAATATGTTTGTTCAAAATAAACAATGCTCTTCATACTTTTTGATAAAGACATCTGATATTTATTTGTGCATTAAAGTTATTCAAGGTTGAATGTTTTACATTTTTGGTGACTAAATAATGATGACCTCAATTAAATATATCATCATCACTGGACTTCTGGTTGCACCTTTACCCACTGCATCCTTCCCCTTCAACTCATTGTTTGAGCTATGAAGTTATTTTTACATAGTTCATGCCATTCTCAGATTCCATGTCTGTAAGCCTTATGTAACTGGGTTTACATAAGTGGGGTTTGAATCTCAAATCCTCCACATCAGACCTAAGGGCAAAGGCTGGAACGCCAAGGTTCTAGTGAGGAATGTTTGCAGAGTTGCATGTCTCATTTTCAAGAGGCTCTGCTTACCAAGTGTTCATGTCAGTACTGTAACACAGCACTGACCAAGATAGTTCACCATTCGTTCACATTGACACCCTCCTAGTGCTTCGAACCAACTAGAAATCATTCATTTTAAACAAGAGGGTCTTAGCTTGCCCATGTTCAACACCTTGAGATGTATTTAGATAAAAAAAGAACAAGGCTGTCTTTTTTAGCTCAGGCAGTGCAACTACACTTGAACCCCTGTCAGACAGACAGACTTCCGCAGAGGAAATTCACGCCATATGTTAGACCTGAAACTCACCACAGGCATTTGCATATTTGAGTTTTGACTCAAAATGGGGGGTGTTGTATTGAAGCCACAGCGCAAAAATCTTGCATTTATAAATGACTACTTTCCTTTTTTTCACAATTATTCTATTACAGACACCTTAAGAATTGACTGATTTACACAGGGTAGAATGCAGTGATTTTCACAAACTGCAGGTTTGGTACATCAAAACACCTTTAGGGTGAATTTAACCACTTCTGGTTGCTCCAGGAAGCTTAGAATCAACACAGGTTGACCTCATAATGGCCTGATGAATTGTCATTGAAAACAGGTTCATAAGGCATTCATAACCCACATAGGCTTCAGGTTGAATTTAGGGGAACAGGCAATGTATTCCAATGGGGAGAGATGTCATTGTAAACGGTGAGATGAGAAGAACCTGTTTTCACTGTTAAGGGTTAATGCCACACGGTCAACGTTAGGCTTGCACAGATCGGGAGGACCTCGGGAACGCTCCTGAGGTCGAATTGTGCTTCTAACCCTAACGGTTCTTTCGCTGTCACCCAAAAGCACTTGAAATTTAGGTCCAGGCCTCACAATGGGCCTACCTTTTTTCACGGTCGCTGCACTCAGACCGAGCGAGCTACGGTCAAGCGGGGCATCTCGTTGAACTCGGCACAGCCTAAAGATTATGATAATGCCATTGCAGGCTCTGTGTGTCTTTAAGCTCCACACTGTGCCACTCCATCCTTGCTGTGTGTGTGTGTGTGTGTGTGAGAGAGAGAGTTTTTTTCATTGACATCTGTTAGGAGAAATGAATGATTTACAGTTTGAGGGTTGCCTAATCACAGATACGAAGTTTTGGAAACATCTGACCTTTTTAACCCTTCGAAACAGCCCCTATGACCCCAATTTAAGGCACTTCCGGTTGGCACAGGAAGCTAAAAGTGAACGCATATCCTGATTGGGGTAGGTTTTTACAGAATCCTGAGTTTAATGTCTTAACCTTAATGCATACTTTTAAACTAAACATAATACAAAAATAACTGCATTTTTTTGGGGGGGGAGTACTAATTTTACTGTCCCCACAACAAATACTAAGTGGTAAATAAGTAATTTAGTCTTTAACATTTAATTGAAATACTGTAGAATTCCATTCATTCCTATGGAGGACTGGGCCTACTGGGGAGTGCCAATGTGGCTTCAAAGCCTTAATGTCCAATATATAGCATCAGCAATAAAGGATATGTAAGTGGGCTGTCTTTTATTTAATTCCCAACCCCCAAACACACAAGAGTCAGTGTCAGGAGCAGAGCAGTACCCCTTGAGCAGTGGGATAGTGCCTTGCACAAGGGCCCAACAACAGGTTTGGGCTGAGTTCTGGTGAAGCAGCAGTTTCACATTGGGGTCAAAAAGGAATGGCTTCACACACATGTGTGTAGGCTACATTATGTAACTATTTTTATATCATGGTCCATAGATAAACATTGCATGCAATAACACACACACACACAAACTAAGCAAAAAAAGAAACATCCCTTTATCAGGACCCTGTCTTTCAAAGTTAATTCGTAAAAATCCAAATAACTTCACAGATCTTCATTGTAAAGGGTTTAAACACTGTTTTCCATGCTTGTTCAATGAACCATAAACAAGTAATGAACATGCACATGTGGAACATCATTAAGACACTAACAGCTTACAGACTGTAGGCAATTAAGGTCACAGTTGTGAAAACTTAGGGCACTAAAAGAGGCCTTTCTATTGACTGAAAAACACCAAAAGAAAGATGCCCAGGCTCCTGCTCATCTGCGTGAACGTGCCTTAGGCCTGCTGCAAGGAGGCATGAGGACTGCAGATGCGGCCAGGGCAAGAAATTGCAATGTCCGTACTGTGAGACGCCTAAGACAGGTTACAAGGAGACAGGATGGACAGCTGATTGTCCTCGCAGTGGCAGACCAAGTTTAACAACACCTGCACAGGATCGGTACATCCGAACATCACACCTGCGGGACAGGTACAGGATGGCAACAACAACTGCAGTTACACCAGGAACGCACAATCCTTCCATCAGCGCTCAGACTGTCCGCAATAGGGTGAGAGAGGCTGGACTGAGGGATTTGTAGGCCTGTTGTAAGGAAGGTCCTCATCAGACATCACTATCAACAACTTTTAATATTTACATGTGTTAAGTTTGAAATAAAGGCAGTTGACAGTGAGAGATTTTTTGTTGTTGTTGCTGAGTTCACACACACACACACACACACACACACACACACACACACACACACACACACACACACACACACACACACACACACACACACACACACACACACACACACACACACACACACACACACACACACACACACGCCTTTTTTTCATTTGTATGATAATGATGTAATATTGATTTAGCCAATTAAATGCATGCGAAGACAAATTCCTCACGTGCTCTGAAGCGGTCTTTTCCCTTTCGCGCTCTCTCAACGGCTCGCTAGACAGACGCTTACAAAAAGGCGCGTAGTAAAGATTAAATAGTCGGAAGTTTACAAGTGATCTTGATTAATTTACTCGGAAACTCGATTTAAACATGAGGGAGATTGTTCATCTGCAGGCCGGTCAATGTGGAAATCAGATCGGTGCCAAGGTAAGGTCATTTTTTAAATGAAAATGTATTGCAAACACAGTTGCATTTTTCAAAGTAAGTAACGTTAGCTAGCTAACTTTGTGTCGCTAGCCTGCTCATGAGGTAAATCCAAACTAAAGTATTTGCGATTTGTTAGTTAGTTAACGTTAGCTTTGGTTATCTGAAATGTGTGGTTGATATGGAAGAGTAAAATTCGGTCAACTTTCGATGGCTGCTCGGCTAGCGCCTAACTTTAGCTTGCTAGCTATAAATGCTATGAGTAACGTTTACCCGCCCACATGCCACTAACCATTCCAACATACTTTTGCAGTTTTGGGAGGTTATCAGTGACGAGCATGGAATAGACCCAACAGGCACGTATCATGGAGATAGCGATCTGCAGCTTGAGAGAATCAACGTGTACTATAATGAGGCAACAGGTAACTAACTGAAAATGATCCTTTATGTACATAGCGGTGTTTTTGTATATATTGTAACGACCCAGGGTTTATAAGCGTCCGCTCGAGCATGCTTTTGCTGCACAGTCATAGCGCGCTGCACTTCGGGCTAGAAGGTCGAGGGTTCGAGACCTGCTCCCTGCCGTTTCATTAGGTTGGTGTCAGAAGTGATCAGACCAGTGTCAGAAGTGATCAGACCTTGCATCCACTACAGTGCGTGTGCTTGGCCGGTGAGCGCGTTCCTGTAGTAAGACGTTGAGTCGCAAGCTAGCGCGAGGACGCGCTCTTTGAAAGGAGGGAGTAGTGTAACGACCTTGGTTTTATAAGCGCTGATATAGACTGCGGCACAGTCAATAGCGCGCTGGACTTCGGGCTAGAAGGTCGAGGGTTGGAGACCTGCTCCCTGCTTGTTTCATTATTGTGGTTTCAGATCTTATATACAAATGGAAAGTCGCTAGTTGAAGTGATTTTAAAGTGTATTTGCGCTTGTAGTAGTGTCAAGTGTTCTAAAAAAAATGGTGTTCTCTTTAGTTAAAGGCCTTCGTAAGATACACATCGTCACACTGATATTATTAAATTAAAATATTGACATCAACCTGTCCAGATTGTAAGATTTACTTCTGTTCTGTAGTCACATTCTGAAATTGGCATGCAGTCAACTGCAGCATTGTTTTTGATATTTTGATCTGGGAATGTGCCAGCAGCTCAAGCTTCTTTGTTTATGTGCCAGTGAAGTGAGTTCTGAAAAACAAGGTATGCATCTTATAAGGTTTATGTGAAAACTTTGTATGTCCAAACTCAGAATAAAATAGGCCTGATTTCAGCTCTTTCAGGTATAAAAGATAATTAGGAAAATCGTTCTTGCACAGCATGTAGGCTGAATGTTTGTTTCAATTTTACTATTATATTACATTTACATTACATTTAAGTCATTTAGCAGACGCTCTTATCCAGAGCGACTTACATTAATTGTATTATTGTGTGCATACTCAGTGCCAACCGTATTCCTATTGGTCAGTCACCAGGATCGGCTCATAAACACCAGCCACACTACATGATAAAGGCCCAAAAATTCAGACACTGCTAGAATTTTGTCAAGAGCCTATGACCGCACCGAAGCGGTACTTAAAATTGCCAGACCTAGACTCGGTCACACTGAACGAGCCAAGACGTCAGACAATCGTTAACGATCTAAGAATCTGCCTACAATGTGGACATTTTGTCTAGGACGGAAAAAACTGTGGCATAAGACGGCTAAAATCGTAGTCAGCAAAGGCCTTAAAAAGGTTGGATGGAAACCTGGTAATGCATGTAAAGTACATGTCATGACAGGCCTGGTGGAAACAGAATGTCAGTAAACATTCCAAATGTCGACAACAAAATACACTAGACATGGTGGGATCTTTCTGTGTTGGTAAAATAAATTGTCGGTGGAAACGCATTTATGCGCAAATATTGATATAACAACCATCATATCGAAGTAAACTTGGAATCACGCAACATGGTGTGGTCTCCGACACACGAAAAACAATGCCATTTATTAGGCTACAGATGAGATCTTTATGCTCCTTTCCAATAAATAGAGGGTCTAATTCTGACTTGATGCTTGTCTGCTTTTTGACAAATACAAATATTCTCACTCTTATCCATAATAAATCTAATGTAGACTAGCCTACCCACACTGTATCTGCAAGCTGTTGGCTAGAGTGCATGTGCCAAGACCAGAGTAGGAACATTTGCTATTTAATTCAACAGTTTGCGATGGAAACACATTCACTTTAGTTTTTATTTTTGTATATGAAAACATGTACTTTTTCTCTTATCACACTGGTTTTTATCCTCAACAATTTGCATGAAAATCTGTGACAAATTATTGACCCATAATGTGATTGTTAATTTATTTCAGGTGGCAAGTATGTTCCTCGTGCCATTCTAGTTGATCTGGAGCCTGGCACGATGGACTCTGTCCGCTCTGGACCATTCGGCCAAATATTCAGACCGGACAACTTTGTCTTTGGTGAGGAAATGCTTTGAAATTGCAAATTCATTTCATCTTGTCATAGTCGATTCTACCATAGTAATACGCTTAGCCTACATCTCAATGCATTACTTTTTGTTGTTTGTTTAAAGGACAGAGTGGTGCAGGTAACAACTGGGCAAAGGGCCATTACACTGAGGGAGCAGAGCTGGTAGACTCTGTCCTGGATGTGGTGAGAAAGGAAGCCGAGAGCTGCGACTGTCTTCAGGGTTTCCAGCTCACCCACTCCCTTGGAGGCGGCACAGGCTCTGGTATGGGTACCCTGTTGATTAGCAAGATCCGTGAGGAGTACCCTGACCGCATCATGAACACCTTCAGTGTGGTGCCCTCCCCCAAAGTGTCAGACACTGTGGTGGAGCCCTACAATGCCACCCTGTCTGTGCATCAGCTAGTGGAGAACACTGACGAGACTTATTGCATCGACAACGAGGCCTTGTATGACATCTGCTTTCGCACTCTGAAGCTGACAACTCCCACTTACGGGGACCTCAACCACCTGGTGTCAGCCACCATGAGTGGTGTCACCACCTGCCTGCGCTTCCCCGGCCAGCTCAACGCCGACCTACGTAAGCTAGCCGTCAACATGGTCCCATTCCCCCGCCTGCATTTCTTCATGCCAGGCTTTGCCCCCCTCACCAGCAGAGGCAGCCAGCAGTACAGAGCGCTGACGGTGCCTGAACTCACCCAGCAGATGTTCGATGCCAAGAACATGATGGCTGCCTGCGACCCCCGTCACGGCCGCTACCTCACTGTGGCCGCCATTTTCCGTGGCCGCATGTCCATGAAGGAGGTAGACGAGCAGATGCTGAATGTGCAGAACAAAAACAGCAGCTACTTCGTCGAATGGATCCCCAACAATGTCAAGACTGCAGTCTGCGACATCCCGCCCCGCGGCCTTAAAATGGCCGCTACCTTCATCGGCAATAGCACGGCCATCCAGGAGCTGTTTAAGCGCATCTCTGAGCAGTTCACAGCCATGTTCCGCCGCAAGGCGTTCCTGCACTGGTACACCGGAGAGGGCATGGACGAGATGGAGTTCACCGAGGCCGAGAGCAACATGAACGACCTGGTATCTGAGTACCAGCAGTACCAGGATGCCACCGCCGAGGAGGAGGGCGAGTTTGAAGAGGAGGGAGAAGAGGATATGGGTTAGATGGATAAAAGGGATTTTTAAAATCAATTTCAACTGCATTCCATTCCTGGTTTCAGTTTATTATTTTATTCTTTCACTGCACAAAGAGCTGCTGTCAGTGTTTAACCTGTTGTAATTGCAATAAATCTTATCAGCATTTTCTGAACTTGTTTGTGTTCCTTTGTAGATGTAAAATATCAAACTGACGAGTAGTTTCTGAAAAACAGGAGAAATTTGAAAATAGATACCCTTCTTCACAATACAGTTTTTGTTAGGTGCCTTTATAGATTAAGAAGCAGTAAAAGCATAGGCAAACATTTCTATAACACAATTTGTTAATATAATCTTATAGTTGGTTACAGTGGGATTACAGCAAAATAAATTACTTTTTAAATGAATCGCACTAAATTGCCTCATTAGCAACGTAGTGTTATCGGAATTCTTTAAGGGACATTGGTGTAATAAAAGCTGCAACATACAAATTGCATGCTTGCCAAAAGGCCAAGGTCTTGCTCCCTTCAAGTTTGGAGAGGACAATTGCATTTTTAATGCTTGGTAATCACATGCAATGTTCCAAATTGCTCTCATTTTGAGGGAAACTTACAGAAGTGCTTGGAAGGCATTGGCCAGGAAAAAGGTTAGTTTATATTACAATACAGTGCACAGGGACAACTTGGGTTGGGGAACTTTAGGCTAGACATTGGTGAACGCAATTTTTAATCTACATATTAGTCTCCATGTGCAACGGTATCTTCCCATTGCGCAAACTAAAGTACCTCCCACTCCTTGAGATTCAGATAGGCACACTTGCAGCAACAAAGCTGTCCTAGTTAAATTGGGGTCGAGCTGAATTCCCACTAATGACCAATTTATGAAATTAAGAATTCCTATAATCAGGTTGCAACATTTATAACCCATTGTTACATAGGACCTAGGTAACATACCTTTTTGGGGAGATAATGCAATGCATGTATTCCTATTACTTTCAATAATTTGTCGTAGCTAATCGCAGTTGTATGTGGGATTGCCGTGACAAAACCAGCATAAATAACCTTTAGATGTAAGGTACCTAGTCTCTAGACAGACTGGTTGCCTCCCACAATGTTACAAATGTTTTGCCCTAGGTCTGGGATTTCCAAGAGTATTAAGTACCCATAACATTTAAGTTGTACACATATTAAGCAATTGGTGGAGGTAAAGTAGCACTTGCATTAATTTACAAACATTACAGAATACAACTAACAAAATAGACCTTTGAGATGTTGACAATGAGCAATTGAAAATGTCAGCATTCCACAGTAAGTATGTTTTATATGGGTAAAGAAATTTACCATCACCTGGTTTGGGGATAAAAATATAATACACCCTAACATTTAAAGATCTATTATCGTTTGGGAGATTTCACAATTTTGCTGAGTGTGGAACTTACTTGAGGGGCTGCTGGTCATTAAATTGCCTTCGATAAAACTCCCAAACATGTATTTGTGCGTACAATGTCCAACTCACCCTAAGTTTCAAAGACCTATTATTGTGAATCTGAAATGTAATTTTAATAGATGGTTAAAATAAGTCCTTTGTGTATGGCTAATTACTGCAGTACCAAGTTTTGTTTGGGAGATTTCACAATTGAGTGCTGAATTTACTTGAGGGGTTGCTGGTCAATAAACTGCCTTCAAAGAAACTCCCAAATGTACGCATTTGTGCATACATGATGAAAACGTGTTTTGCTGAAGATCTAAATCCAATGCAGATTGTAGAATCGACTTGGGTTACTGACCATAGAGAAGAATCTTTATTAGTTTAAAATTCTCGCATGACGGCAATAAATAGTTTATCATATATATTAATATAATCAAAACAAAAACCTTTTCTTTCTCTCAAAGAATCCATCCACATATAATATGTTAATCATTTCCTTTGAGAAGGGTGGTTGTAGATCTGGTCCCTATAGCCTGGTCCCATTGCAGATTGTGCTGTAATATACCAAACTGCATTTAGCATTACAACATACAGCACAAACAGATCTGGGACAAGGCTCCAAACCCTTCCTCCTGCCACCCAAACACATTACTAGTAGTTCCCAAAACACAAATGGCTTGTTCCCTTGGTTAAAAGCAATACAACCCTGTCAAACACAGGTGCCATCAAGCCCAAGCCTCGAGAAACACAAGTTTCATCCCAAATAGCACCCTATTCTAGCTATAGTGCACTACTTTTGACCAGAGCCCTATGGGCCCTGGTAAAAAAGTAGAGCACTGTAAAGGGAAGGGTCCCATTCGGGACTCATCCACAGTGATAGTGTGAAGGCAGAATCAACCACAGTGATCTCAATCACTAACCAACTGCCACTAACCACAGACACTTTGATAAGTGTACATATATAGCTGTATAATGTATATCTACATAAAACAAAACAGTAGGGTATGAGCGGTGATGAAAACACTAGAAGGACTCTGGTTGGTGCGTTGGAGATGGGGGTGTATCTGTGGGAGAGGCCACTCCCACTATCCCCTGTCCATCAGGACTGAGAAGACCCAGCAGGTCCTCATCCATCTCCTCCAGTTCACTTTGGTCCAGAAGCTCAAAGTCCTCATCCTCGGTCGGTACAAATCTGTCATCCGGCATCTCCTCAGCACTCCTCTCCTCTGTCTTCACAGCGACCGCATCCTGGTACTTTTCTGCCTCGGCGACATGGGGACTTTCCAGGGTACTGGGGGGCGTGTCGGTGGGCAGGAAATCTGCGATTGAGGGGACCTTGCTGTCCTCGGTGGAGCGTAGCATGGCCGACAGAGTGTTCTGCACCACTGTGGAGATTGCCGTGTTCACAATCTCAACACTCAGGGCTTCCAGTGACTGCCTCGGGGCCTGGGTCTCCACTTCCCCCCCATGCACCACCTCCTCCGCTGTCCCAGCACCCAGCAGTGGTCCCTGGTCCCCACCTGGTGGCTGTCCACGTCCGTTGAAGTGTGTGTTGACAAAGTGGAGTGGGGAGGCCAGGTGCTGGATGAGGAGGCTGGCCGGGCTCATGGCCCCCCCCTCCAAGGGCCGTATTCCCCCAGCCGTAGCCCCGTCCCCTTGGCCCTGACCGGGGCCCCGCAACGGAAAGTGGAGGAGGCTGTGCTCGATGGGAAACTCGTCAACCGAGGGGAATTCAGATCGGTCCCTTAAGAAGGCCTCCTCTGGGTCATTGTGCACACTCTGCTGGTCCGGGTCTAAACAGTCACAGGAGAGAGAGAGGATGGGGTTAAAAGGTAGTCAGCGATACATGAAGTAAATCGGAATATTGGGTTGACTTCTAAGAGTGTGAATCGCAAGGCTGAACTTCTCTGCCGTTTTAGTCCAGCAGCTGTCACATTGCAGCAGCGTGAAGCTCACCTGCACATGGCCAGATATTTTTTGTGAGTGAATATCTACAATATCCTGCTTGTGGCAACGCCATGTCGATGAGTCAGTTTTTTTTTTCTTCACCTTTATTTAACCAAGTAGGCCAGTTGAGAACAAGTTCTCATTTACAACTGCAACCTGGCCAAGTTAAAGCAAAGCAGTGAGACAAAAACAGGAGTTACACGTGGGATAAACAAAGGTACAGACAAAAACCCAATAGAAAAATCTATATAATAGTGATTAGAAAATTAAAATGAATATGAAATTCTGATATATAGTGAATGAAGGAGTCAACAGCATATATCAAGACAATGACAAATCAAATTTTGCTAGTGCCGATATTTGATTCACATGATTTGGCCTGTGGAACACATGTAACATGCTGCTCAATTATAAAAATCCCTGCAAGCCAATTCTGTCCTTTCTCCGCACACATTGAAAAGCATCAGATTGATCATAATTTTAAGTATCCCTATATTTGTCATTACGGTGCTATTACTATTATTAGTGTGCCTTTCGCAGGAGTCTCGTTGTAGATTAACCTGGCCTGAGCGCAATGGCAACCATGTATTGTGCTAATACAGTTGAGCAAACGGTGTTAAACTGGAACCTTGTAGTTGTGTCGTATTTCGCTTAACATTGGTAGCGGCGGATGGCTAGTACCTACAATGTGCCACCTCGCTTCGACGAGAAGAGGTCGTATGAAAGTTGGAAACATTTAACTTGGAATCTGGACAAGAAAAAGCATTTGCGGTTGTATTATCGCTCGAAGGATGAGCGAGAGATACAGCACTGGAAATATCTGTTGAGGATTTGAACAAGGATGACGGTATGGGAACTTTGATTAGAGCACTGGATTCTGTGTTTCTTAGAGAAGAGCAAGACCGTGATACTCAAACTTTGACAGTGTTAGAGACATTTCGTTTTCAATTACGGACTACATAATTGATTTTGAACAAAGATACAATAGGATGTGCAAACACGAGATGGTTCTCCCGGATGCCGTGTTAGCTTTCAAGTTGCTATATACACTGCCTTTTTGGGTGGTAAGGAAGAAACAGTTGGCTTTGACTGCTTGTACTGTGCTGGCTTTGGCGTCAATGAACACGGCACTAAACATACGTTTTGGTGAAAAATACTTCTGTCGCGCCAATAACAGATGGGACGACCTGGGACGAGGCTCCACACCCTTCTCCTGCCAACCAAACACATTACTAGTAGCTCCCAAAACGCAGATGGCTTGTTCCCTTGGTTAAAAGCAATACAAGCCTGTCAAACACAGGTGCCATCAAGCCCAAGCCTCGAGAAACACAACATTCATCCCAAATGGCACCCTATTCCAGCTATAGTGCAGTACTTTTGACTAGTGACGCCGCATATTTACATAAAGCAGCAGAGAAAAGGCGCCAAAAAGTTATTCTCATGACAACCAGACGAGGGCGCCATTGCCCGGCACAAATTCACTGGACAGATATGGCAGGAGATTAAAATGGGCCATTTGTCAAAGCACTTACCATTGGGTTAAAGACTGTCCTCATAAAAAAACGAACAAGTTAAACAGAGGAAAATGCAAACAGAGAGAGCAGTGTAACACTGTTTTCAAACCAATCTGCTTCTGAGTTCTTAGGATCTGCTGTGATTGCTACTGCATGTACACACAGTTTGTGGCGCAAAATGGCTTGATAACTATGTCAGTGAACTAAATATGAATGAGGTACAAAATATGATTGACACACCAAGCAACAGAGCTTTCAAATGTGGAAATTTAATTTTTATTTAACTAGGCCAGTACAGTTAAGAACAAATTCTTACTTACAATGACGGCCTACGAACTACAGATTTTTACCTTGTCAGCTCGGGGATTCGATCTAGCAAGCTTTCGGTTACTGACCCAACACTAGGCTACCTGCCACCCCGAGATAGGGGAATTGTTCATTCTACCAAGAGAGTTAAGATACCAGCAACTATTGGTCAGACTAATAAGTGTCACATTGAAACAGAGGTGGTCCCTACAGACACCACTTACTATTAAGCAAAGCTTCCATCAAGAAGTCAGGGGCTGTACTAGACATAAAAAAATGACAAGGCGGTGACGTTTAAACAATCAGTGACCCTTGAACTTACTACCTCAGGCCACTATTGTGTGAACGTTTTAGACAAATACATCACACAGAGACCATGTAAAAATTTGATTCTGACAGACACAGAACACAGGATAAAATGTATTGTTAAAACGTCAAACCGTTTGGACATGCAGTTGACAGACTTCAGAAATTACTCAGCAGTTTTGGAAATAATGATGAGTATTTTTCATTCTACGGCAGATAGTTAACAGTTGTGAGACTTGTCAGAAATATAGCAAAACTAAGACTAGGCCAGCTGTTGGTTTGCCACTGGCTTCCAAGTGGCTGTAGATCTACATGAGTTGGGATCAAGTGTGTGGTACCTTCACATGCTTCAGTGCTGGAAGCATTGTCAATACAAAGAAACCCAGTGAAAACATCAATTACTTCATTCATTCCTGGATAAGTGTGCATGGCCCGCCCCAGATTTTTGAATTTTTTTAACCTTTATTTAACTAGGCAAGTCAGTTAAGAACAAATTTGTATTTTCAATGACGGCCTAGGAACAGTGGGTTAACTGCCTGTTCAGGGGCAGAACGACAGATTTGTACCTTGTCAGCTCGGGGATTTGAACTTGCAACCTTCCGGTTACTAGTCCAACGCTCTAACCACCTAGGCTAGTAACCATGGAGAATTTAATAATAATGAAATAAGAGAAATGGCTGAGAAATTCAACATGTAAAGACAACTGCTGCATACAGTCCATGAAGCAATGGATTTATGGAGAGACAATCAAACACCCAGAGATTATTCTGAAAGTGAAGCAAGACAATGGATGTGACTGGAAAACAGCCCTAGATTAGGCTTTGATGGCAATAAAAACGCAATGCACAATTTTCATGGCTACAGCCTAGAGGTTGACCGATTAATTGGAATGGCCGATTAGCTTGTCCTGTGTTGCATATAATCGATGCGGTGCCTGTTAATTTATCATCGAATCACAGCCTTCTTCGCCAAACGTGTGATGATTTAACAAGCACATTCGCAAAAAAAGCACCGGCTTTACACCAATGTGTATCTAACCATAAACATCAATGCCTTTCTTAAAATCAATGCACAAGTATATTTTTAAACCTGCATATTTAGTTAATATTGCCTGCTAACATTAATTTAACTAGGGAAATTGTGCCACTTCTCTTGCGTTCTGTGCAAGCAGAGTCAGGGTATATGCAGCAGTTTGGGCCGCCTGGCTCATTGCAAACTGTGTGAAGACCATTTTTTCCTAACAAAGATCGTAATTAATTTGCCAGAATTTATACAATTATGACATAACATTGAAGGTTGTGCAATGTAACAGCAATATTTAGACTTATGGATGCCACCTGTTAGCTAAAATACTGAACGGTTCCGTATTTCACTGAAAGAATAAACGTTTTGTTTTCGAAATGATAGTAATGAACTATGGTCAAATCCGGAAACTAATGCTCGTATTTCTGTGTGTTATTATATTATAATTAAGTCTATGATTTGATATTTGATAGAGCAGTCTGACAGCGGTGGTAGGCAGCAGCAGGCTCGTAAGCATTCATTCAAACAGCTCTTTACTGCTTTGCCAGCAGCTCTTCGCTGTGCTTCAAGCATTGCACTGTTTATGACTCCCGAGATTAAGCTGGCAATACTAAAGTGCCTATAAGAACATCCAATAGTCAAAGGCATATGAAATATAAATGGCATAGAGAGAAATAGTCCTATAATAACAACAACCTAAAAACTTCTTACCATGGAATATATTGAAGTCTCATGTTAAAAGGAACTACCAGCTTTCATACGTTCTCATGTTCTGAGCAAGGAACTTAAAAGTTAGTTTTAAATTTATTTTTATTTTTACATGGGACATATTGCACTTTTACTTTCTCCTCCAACACTTTGTTTTTGCATTATTTAAACCAAATTGAACACGTTTCATTATTTATTTGAGACTAAATCGATTTTATTGATGTATTAAGGTAAAATAAGTGTCATTCAGTATTGTTTTAATTGTCATTATTACAAATAAATAAATATATAAAAAAATATAAAAAACGTCCGATTAGTCGGTATCAGCTTTTTTTGGTCTTCCAATAATTGGTATCGGCTTTGAAAAATCATAGTCGATCGACCACTACCACAGCCCACACCAACTAGTGTTCGGGCAGAACCTTAATCTTTCCTCTGTACTGATTGACAAGCTACCAGCACTAGAAGGGACCAGTGCGAGTGTGTGGGTGGGACAGCACCTTTCAGCACTACATTCAGCAAGAAAGGCGTTCACTGAAGCAGTGTTCAGAGAGAATTCACAGGGCTCTACATAAACAGCTGCAATCCACCGATGAGGAGTACGAGATTGGAAACAAATGAGTTGACTTGTCAAGAGTGGAAAGGCCGCGACCGGGAGGTCCGTGGGGCGACGCACAATTGGCATAGCGTCGTCCGGGTTAGGGAGGGCTTGGCCAGTAGGGATATCCTTGTCTCATCGCACACCAGCGACTCCTGTGGCGGACCGCGAGCAGTGCGCGCCAACCAAGGTTACCAGGTGTTTCCTCCGACACATTGGTGCGGCTGGCTTCCGGGTTGGATGCGCGCTGTGTTAAGAAGCAGTGTGGCTTGGTTGGGTTGTGTATCGGAGGACGCATGACTTTCAACCTTCGTCTCTCCCGAGCCCATACAGGAGTTGTAGCGATGAGACAAGATAGTAGCTACTAACAATCGGATAGGTGGCTTTCATATGTTCTCATGTTCTGAGCAAGGAACAAACGTTTGCTTTCTTACATAGCACATATTGCACTTTTACTTTCTTCTCCAACACTTTGTTTTTGCATTATTTAAACCAAATTGAACATGTTTCATTATTTATTTGAGACTAAATTGATTTTATTGATGTATTAAGTTAAAATAAGTGTTCATTCAGTATTGTTGTAATTGTCATTATTACAAATAATAAAACATAAAAATCGTCAGATTAATCGGTATCGGCCTTTTGGTCCTCCAATAATCGGTATCGGTGTTGAAAAATCATAATCGGTCAACCTCTAATGGACACTGAAACTTATACAGGAAATTGAGCAGAGACCTTCAACCACGACACAGGTAATACTGTTGCACATTCAAATTAGGAAAACATTTAACAATAGCCACGTGTTAAGACAACAAGGTTGTTCCCATCTGAAAACTGGGCAAACTTAAATACATGGACAAAGAAAGTGGTATTCCACATACAGCAACCGTCACTGGACGAGCAGGAAAAAACAAAGGAAAACACCAGAACTGGTACAACTTGTAGTACTTTGAACCAGCTACACTTTCTGGTACAACAGGGTCAGTTGATCTGTCACTTGTAGATAATCTGAGAATTGAACCAATGGAAAAAGCAAGAAAAACAGACTGACATTCAAAATGATGATGTACTTGAAAACAAAGGATGTGTCATTTGACTTAAGCTAGATGAGCTCAGTAAAAAGGAGTGTTCGAGGAAGTCAAAGACATTGGCCAAAAATGTCTCAAACAAGGTGGGTGAGTGCCCTTAAATAATCCTTAAATGGCAATAGGGCCAAAAGCACTTCTAGTGGCTAAATGTTGGGGAGCTAGCTGCTGAAGAACTCCCAAAATATTCACCGACATGCACCTCAGTCACTCAGATTGCTGCTGACAGTGATCTGACAGAAAAAAATGGAAACTTAATTCAAATCAAGAATCTTCAACCTATCCACATGGATTCTTCAAGAGCCGTATAATAATTCCCCTCTCGGTGGAATTGAAGTTGATCAATTGAGTTCAAATATAGGTCAAATTCTATATGTTCCTTGACAGAGTAGACCTGATGTAATGTTTGATGGCTGCAACTTGGCATCCAACACAAAACACCACTGTACAAATCATTCACGAGGCAAACAAAGTTGTTCGTAAACTGTAATCACAAGTGGCTAAAGTTTCAGCATGTTTGAAAAGATGACTCTGAAACTAGTTGTCTTCAGTGATGCTTCCCTAGGGAACCTTACAGATGGAGGCACACAAGGTGGACATGTAATTGTGTTAATGGGTGAAGGAGGAAGAGTCTCACCTATCTGTTGGCAGTCAAAAAGGATCAGAAGGGTTGTCCAAAGCACACTTGCTGGAGAAACCCTTGCTCTTGCAGATGAAATTGACAATGCTATCTTTCTTGCAACTCTGTTCTCATCAGAACTTACCACTGGTGAGACAAAACGGCACATTCTACCTGGAGTTTGTGTCACTGACAACTACTCCTTAGTTGATGCTGTGAAGTCAACCAAGTCTGTCACAGAGAAAAAAAGACTGCCTTGAGATAAGCAGCATCAAGGAACTTATTCAAGCATCGAGAATCCAGCGGATTTTGTGGTCGGCAACAAGGGAGCATCCAGTCTTGTGCTCCTAAAGGCACTCAGTAATGGAAAGTGGCAGCTTGAGAAATACAAATAAAAAATAAAAACGTTCTCACACAACCCATTTGTAATGGGGAACTTAAATATTACTTGGGACATTCAATTGTTGTTGATGGTTTATTTGTCTTTAAAAGAAAAAAGTGTGAGATTGTTAAATTATTTTTTTTAAGTAAGTATCACTATATTTCTGTTTAGGGCGCTATCACTCTGTCATTAGCAAGAGTCTCGTTGTAGATTAACCTGGCCTGAGCCAATTGCAGCCATGTATTGTGCTAATACAGTTGAGTAAACGTTGTTAAACTGGAACCATGTCGTATTTGAGTTAACACAGAAGTACTTCTAACATCGGGTTATATGCTAGGGCTGAGCATTTGAAATGATTTCACTATTAGAATAATAACATGATTTTTCAGATAGTCTAACATGTTTTAAAGATATATATTTTTGTTTACTTCAATAAAGACCTGCTCGCGTAACTTGAGAGTCGGAGCGCTGCGCTCTGCTTGGAAGTGTGGGGGAGGGGCGATAGAGGAGCAGGGACCGGTCGGTGTGTGTGACAGTCTGTGTGTTTGGTATGGAGGGAGAGAGAAAGATGCCAAAACGACTCGCGCTAGTTAGACAAACTTGTTGCTGCCATAGGTTATCATACCATCTGCAAGTGCCCTTCTTGACTGCATCTAATCTTTGTAAAGAAGCTAGCTACAGTAGCCAGCTAACTAGCTAAAGTAGCAAGGCTTATTGAGGCATCCTTGTGTACAACTTTATTCATATGAAACCACAGCCTACCACTTGGTTGATCATTGTAGCCTAATTCCATTTAGCATTGATTAGAAGTCTCCCACTTCACTTGCTACACACATGGAGCCTCTGACTGTGGTGTCGCTTTGATTGACCGACAATAACAACACGCTAGGCTACCGGTGAGTATTTTTTTATGGGGCAAAACATTTTGCTTCGGTTTGCACTAATTAATACACACCATTTATTTTATTTTAAATCCAAGTTGCAGGACAGATACTTTGGAGGAAGGGCCTGTTGTGCTTGGGTACTTGCCTTCAGAGACGTCTGTGAGCTGTGGGGTGGTAGCTCTGGATACGGAGAACCCACCACTCTCCAAAATGGATGCTTCCTCGTCAGACAGCTCCGAGTCGGTGATGGCCATAGCCAGGGCTGTGGTCTTTGCATCCACCTGACCAATGACATGGCACAATTTTATGATATCACCATTGTTCTATAGTGAAAGGCTCTCGACAGAACCCATACTAAAGCCCAATTAGGTGATTAGAAAGTCAAGCAATAATATTGTCTTATCCTCTCAATTGAATGTCAACATTGAAACATGAATTAAACCACATTCTGTAAAAAACAAATATTTAGCCATTCATTGAGGGGAATGTCTTGGTAAAGTATGAATAATCTCTCATTCCTCCTGAAGTGTGCATTTGTTCTATTCCATACATATTTAAAATAATTTAATTTATAGGCGTGGGCTAGAGGGAGTTTCCATAAACATGAATTTCCTTTCAAATCCATAAGGGGAATTGAACATGTACACTCTTCGGGAGAAAGTAAAGATTATTGGGATGCAACACATGTCACATTTTGAAACGGCCTAATTATTTGACATGCATGACTCAGCCAGTACTCTACACAGACCGGTGCGGCATAACCAATCAGACCTGCTGTAGACCTATTTCACAAGCATTTCGCTACACCTGCAATAACATCTGCTTAAACACGTGTACATGACAAATAAAATTATATTTTTGATATGCAAATAGACCATTGCCATTTATGGATCTGTGCCATTTACTTTAAACTGAACTGTATTTACAGCATGAGCGGTCGTGATAAGATGCTCTTGTTTTGAGATCAAAGCGAGAGCTGCATGTAGCCACCTATGCACATTTTGTTCATATCCTTTTCTAGTGAGTGAGTTATTAGCCCAGTTATAGATCATTTGTAGTCAGCAATGGGGGAGTGACTGCTTCCTTCAAGAGCACAACACCTGTACATTTCTAAACATCGTTGAAAAGCAAGACCGGTAAAGATATATTTTTAAAGGGGCAGTGCTGTTTTTTGAGGCAGGCTAAGTAGACAATAGGCAGCACAATTTGTCTGATTCTCTAATAATGGTATGGGAATAATAATGCATATTATCTTGTAAAGTGGTTTCTTGCTTCAGTCACAACATTTTCAGTCACTTCCTTGTCTGAGTGGATAAAGATTAATAATATATGCCATTTAGCAGACGCAGTTAGTCACATTTTTGTTCTGGTCCCCATAAGTATAGGTAAATATGTCCACACACATGATCCTAGTGCAAGATGGCAGACGATGTGGTGCTTACCAGGGGGGCAAAGCAGGACAGCTCCTCCTCACTCTCGCTCTCCGTCTCAGCCCTGGGCTCATCCCCTTCCTCCACCTCCTTCTTCACCTCTGCAACACACACACACAGTTTAAAGGGTAACTACAGGATCCAATAAGTTGAATTTAAGACTTAAGGACTTTTTAATGTCACTTGGCATGCAATTTACTACAAATTGAGGTCTGCGAGCACCACACCAGCTAATATTCTTCTCCAGAAATGAGCCCATGTTGGCGACAAGTCATATTTTCACCAAAGGTGGCTCATTATCAAGCAGGTGTGCTATTTTAGCATTGAGCCTGATGAATGTAGTAGCATAGTGGCTACCGGCTAGACTATAGATGGCTGAAGCATGGGGTTGCCCATCATTTGTTGGGCTACCCCAATTGACTAATCATTAACTAAGTTTCCAGGATTTTGGCTTCGATATCAATACCAGCTTAGTATAATGATACTCAATACCACCGATAAAAAAATGCCTTAAAAAGGTCAAATATACAGCACTGTTACTGTATAAAACACATGGTCAACTCTCCATCTGGAGAGCTAGGCCACTGGGTGTGCAGGCTTTTGATCCAGCACTGCTCAAACACACCGAAGTCAGCTTAACAAGGTCCTGTTGAGCAGTTGATTTGTAGAGTCTGGTTTGTTAGAGTGGGGCTGGAACAAAAGTCTACATATACTGTAGCTCTTCTAGGGGTATTATGCTATAACATTAGACTACAACCAAAAAGTTGATTCATTAAGTCAGGTATCAAATGGCTATACTTCGAAGCAAGGTAGCGAAGTAGGAGGGCTCTAGACTGACTTTCCAGTGTCAAGTAAAGAAGTATGCCATTTCAGTAACATATTCAGGGAGTGCATGATGGATATTTTGATGTACTATATTTCAAAATATGATCCAGAATAATTTGATATTTTTGTATCTTTTGAGATTAATTTGCCTGTATATTTGTTGTGCATATATATTGGCCTAGGCTATAGCCAATGCTACATACCATTTACCAACTGAGGAAGTGGAAACTCAAAACATTTTAGCTAGATTGCTAAATATGTTAGATCAATTGTATGGCTAAAGAAACTAACAGTAAATGTAACGTCCTACAAAAACATTCCATTGGTAGCATACTTTATGTATTCACCGTAAAATTCACTGCTCCATTGGCAAATCATCTCAATTCCATACTGTGTTTGTAAAGTGTTTTTTTTCCTCTATATTGACAGTTCAGAAATAGATTCGCTTAACAACAGTAACAGTAGTTGTTTGAAAAACTGTCTTTCACGCAATTAATATTCTAAATGTTGCTCAACTTTCAGTATGCTTGCGCTTATCAGAATACATCTCTCCCTTCAATCCATGTGCAAAGAGGGGAGCGAGAGTGAGAAACATGGACAGGGCAGATACTTTCATTGCAGGAAGCAGTTTAATGTACATTACAGTTGACCAAATAATGGTTTTAGAACCCCCCCCCCAAAAAAAATATATATATATATATTTTTTTTAAATGAGCAGGACCGTTGATTAGCCTAATCACCGAAATTACAAACATAAGCAAAGTTGCTTCAGTACGAGCAGGGCAGTAATTTTCAGTTCATCGTCCCATCTCTAGTTAGTGTTGTCTTTCAAATGGCATAGGCTACCTTGCTCTCCCCTCTGGCAACGACGTGACTCAGAGGTGTATATGTGGATAGGTCTTGAAAGTGCGCCCAGAGTATTATCAATTTAATTAATTTTGTTTGTTTTTCCAGCGGTGGCAACAACTAAGCAGCTGCATAATATAACAGAAACACTGTAGTCATCTCTGTTGCATATTTTAAAGCCCTTTAAAAGTGCAATTTAAGACATTTGAAGACGTAAGGCCTTTAAGGATCCGTGGACAGGATCCTTACATGTCTGAAAATAAATTTGCTCCAGCTGCCACACCAGTGCCACAAACCGGAAGGGAGGAGAACGATTTCCCAGGCAACCCTGACGTTCAGTGTTCACAGCTAGAGAGAGGGGACCTGGTGACATGTGAATGATGGCAGGGCACACACACGCACCATCAAACACATACTGACAGACAACACGCGCACACACACAGTGTAAACTCACTCCTCTTATCGTGCTTGCGGTGCTGCGTGTCTCCCTTCATGCTGTAGTCCAGTTTCATCAGAATGGGCTCCAGGCCTGTGTACATCCGTTGGATAAGCTCGTGGTACACCACCAGAGGCCACACCAACACACTCAGCGCTGGGCACAGGACAAAAAACAACCTCAACATGGCACTTAAATGGCGTTTGACTCACCATGACAAGGACAGCATCCCAAATGGCACCCTTTTGCCTACATAGTGCACTACTTTTGACCAGGACCCATAGAGTTCTGGACATAAGTAGTGCACTATATAGGGAATAGGGTTCCATTTGGAATGCAAACCATCTTTAGTTTAACCAGAGAAAGGGATATACCTCAGGGTTGTATTCATTAGTGAACAACGTAGTAAAACATTTTGCAACTGAAACCATTTACTCCAAACACTACACCGTGGCGTAAGCGGTCCCTATTGCAAATGTTTGGCTAATGTGTGCACTGTAGACTACAACCCTGGAATACTGAGCGTCACATATGGTCAAATCACAATACATTTCCAGGTTGGGGAATGGCAACACTATAAATGGTGGTATGAAGGTTGCATTTAGAAGTTATTGGCAATTGTTATGCAGTAGCACTGCATTTCTTAGACAACCACACCCTTTGGCATACTGGTTGGTTGGTTGCCTTTGTCAAAAACAAGGAAAAATAATTGAAAAAGCAAGGCAGCTCACCGATGATATAGGATATCATGATTCCTGGTACGTAGTGTCCCACCACGGCTAGCACAGAACAGCCAGAGCACATCATGGCACAGAACTGGAGGGAGAAAAGAGACGCAGTGTCATTAAACTTGCAAGTTGGCTGAAACTAATGTAGAGGAGGGACAACTACTTCAGCAAATACCTCTGCAGGTCAGAGGAGGATGGTGGGAGGCGCTATAGGAGGAGGCTCATTGTAATGGCTGGAATGGGATTCATGCAATGGTATCGAACACATGGAAATCACATTTGAGGCCGTTCCATAAATTCCATTCCAGCCATTACAATGAGCTCATCCTCCCCTCCTACAGCTTCTGGCACCATCCTCCTCTGCTTCAGCTATACAAAAAAATGTATGCAACTCAACCAATTTAATGTTTTGATAAACCATGACTGAGGCACTTTATAATATAACAATATGGTAACAGTTTTAATACACGTCGACCTCCAGATACCAAATGACAATCAGTATATGTGGCCCACGTGGAAATCGAACCCACAACCCTGATGGAGGCAATGAGCTCTAACCCACTGAGCAGCCAACAAACCCAACATACCTTTCCATGGTTCTGCCTTTTGTACTGCAGCATCTCCTGGACGAAGAGGCAGCAGTAGAGGTAGCTCTCCACCAGGTGGTGGCTGAGCTCTGGAATACTGAGGAGCCGGGGTTGCACATTCATGGTCTCTCTGCAGTCAGAGAAAGAGACTGTGGGATGTACACACGAACACAAGCAGTACTAAGCCAGACCTAAAAGGATTCAAGCATCTCAAAGTAGGAGAGCTGATCTAGGATCAGATTACAATGGATAGAGTGAGCCTGGTCCTAGATCAGCTCTTCTACTACTCTTAATAAATATGTGCCCTAATGCTATTGACAGGCACAGACCAGCAAACAAGTAGGGAAAACACCTGAATAACCACATGATAGTCTCTAACAGTAAAGTGCTTGAAGGTGTTATAGGAGCAGGGTGAGTTAGGATGTGTTTCAAGGCCCAGTGTAGTCAAAATTGTGATTGTCCTGTTTTATATTTCCACATTATGAGGTTAGAATAATACTGTGAAATTGTGAAAATGATGATAATTCCCCTTTAGTGTAAGAGCTGTTTGAAAAGAACGCCTGCAATTTCAGCCTGTTTTGGTGGGATGAAGTTTAGGCCTTCCATGGTGACATCATCATGCATTAAATTAGTTAATAGACCAATAAGAAAGAGAATTCCAAACCTCTGCCAATAACAGCTAATGTTACATGTTCCCCTACCCACTCAGACCCCTCCTAGCTAAATTCTTGCTTGAGAAATTGCTCTTGCTAAGAAGTTAATTGTTTATTTTTGTACTATTTTAATTATAAACAATCACAGTAAGGTACTTAATCGTTACCCAGAAATGATTTGAAATTGAGATTAAAACAGCTGCATTGGACCTTTGAGTCAAGATGTGTACCTTTCCAATGGGTTGGCCTCAGGATACTGAACTGTAGTGGAGAGAGGAGACAGTAGAGATTTGTTCATCTAAGTCCAACATCAACAAAACACTTTAGACTTCATAGAGTAGGCTTGGTAATCAAAGTCATCAGAACAATGTTATGTCAAATCAAATCCAAATCGACAGCACTAACATTTAACCATCTTATCAAATCGTGACCTATACTAGCATTTCAGACTTCACACTGACCCTAGGGCCAGGGGTGGCTGTAGCATGAGTAATGCACCTACTAAACTCAGCAACAACAAAAAAAATGTCCCTTTTTCAGGACCCTGTCTTTCAAAGTTAATTCGTAAAAATCGAAATAACTTCACAGATCTTCATTGTAAAGGGTTTAAACACTGTTTCCCCTGCTTGTTCAATGAACCATAAACAATTAATGAACATGCACCTGTGGAACGGTCATTAAGACACTAACAGCTTACAGATGGTAGGCAATTAAGGTCACAGTTATGAAAACTTAAGGCACTAAAGAGGCCTTTCTACTGACTCTGAAAAACACCAAAAGAATGATGCCCAGGGTCCCTGCTCATCTGCGTGAACATGCCTTAGGCATGCTGCAAGGAGGCACGAGGACTGCAGATGTGGCCAGGGCAATAAATTGCAATGTCCATACTGTGAGACACCTAAGAGAGTGCTACAGGGAGACAGGACGGACAGCTGATCATCCTCGCAGTGTCAGACCACGTGTAACAACACCTGCACAGGATCGGTACATCCGAACATCACACCTGCGGGACAGGTACAGGTTGGCAACAACAACTGCCGAGTTACACCAGGACCGCACAATCCCTCCATCAGACTGTCCGCAATAGGCTGAGGCTGGACAGGGCTTGTAGGCCTGCTGTAAGGCATGTCCACCGTCGCTGGACCAGACAGGACTGGCAAAAAGTGTGCTTCACTGACGAGTCGCGGTTTTGTCTCACCAGAGGTGATGTTCGGATTTGCGTTTATCGTCGAAGGAATGAGCGTTACACCGAGGCCTCTACTCTGGAGCGGGATCAATTTGGAGGTGGAGGGGCCGTCATGGTCTGGGGCGGTGTGTCACAGCATCATCGGACTGAGCTTGTTGTCATTGCAGGCAATCTCAACGCTGTGTGTTACAGGGAAGACATCCTCCTCCCTTGTGTGGTACCCTTCCTGCAGGCTCATCCTTACATGACAATGCCACCAGCCATGCTGCTCATTCTGTGTGTGATTTCCTGCAAGACAGGAATGGCAGTGTTCTGCCATGGCCAGCGAAGAGCCCGGATCTCAATCCCATTGAGCACATCTGGGACCTATTGGATCGGTGGGTGAGGGCTAGGGCCATTCTCCCCAGAAATGTCCGGGAACTTGCAGGTGCCTTGGTGGAAGAGTGGGGTAACATCTCACAACAAGAACTGGCAAATCTGGTGCAGTTCATGAGGAGATGCACTGCAGTACTTAAAACCTCTTGCTCCTACCTGGCACGCAGGCGTCCCATCTAGACATCTGGAAATGCAAATGCGCGATGCTAAATGCTAATAGTACTAGTCAAAACTCAAACGTTCATTAAAATACACATGCAGGGTATTGAATTAAAGCTACACTCGTTGTGAATCCAGGCAACAAGTCCGATTTTTAAAATGCTTTTCGGAGAAAGCATGAGAAGTTATTATCTGATAGCATGTAACACCCCAAAAGACCTGCAGGGGACGTAAACAAAATAATTAGCATAGTCGTCGCTACACAAACCACACAAATAAAATATAAAACATTCATTACCTTTGACCATCTTCTTTGTTG